>NC_056728.1:1142636827-1142664327 GCF_019279795.1 Protopterus annectens | reverse complement strand
AGAACTCCTTTTTCAGTTGCTAGTCTACCTTCTGGAGACAAGAAGTGTGATTTTTTTGGCCTAGAAAAGTAGGGTAATTGGTTTACATTTAATATTGGTGATGTGAAACTGACAGTTTAGAGACTGGTCCAGCAATATGCCATGGTATTTTAAGCATAGTGTTGTTTCTAAGTGATCGTATTGTCTACATTTTTGAGACTGTGAAGAGTTTTGTCTTCTGCTGAAGTTCATTTTTTCAGATTTTTTGATTTTCACTATGAGGTCATTATGGTACAGTCATACTGATAATGCATTGTCTTTTTCAAGCTGATTTTTGATGGAAGACTGAAAGGGGGATCTGTAGATTACCATATCATCTGCATACATAAGAAGTGGGGTTTGAGGTAAGTGAGTTTGGAGGGAGTTAAAAAAGATTGATAATAGTAGGGGTGAGGGAAGTGATCCTTGGAGTATTCCTTTTGTAAGAGGGATACAGAAAGAAGATGAGTTCTCTTTTTGCAGTTTTAAATATCTATCTGTAAGGAAACTGTGGAACCAGGGGAGGCAGTCTTTGCTTATGCCTGATCTGATGAAGGCATTAAGGAGTAATGAATGGTCTACCAGATCAAAGCCTTTATTGTGATCTATAATGATTGCACCAGTAAGGTGGCCTTCGCCCATGTGCTCCTTAGAATATCATTGTTTAGTGTGTAAAGAGAGGTCTTGGTGTTTTTACCAGGCCAAAATTCATGTTGGCATGGAGGTAGCATACTGTACTTGTTGATGTATTCTGTGAGTTGAGCAAAGACAAGTTATTCAATAATATCATCGTAACCTGCTATATATCCAAGATTGCTTTCTGCAATATGAAGAGCCAAATTTCAATTCCCCTCAATCACTTTTAGCCTGGTTAAGATGTCACTAATTCTGTACTCAGGTAGGCATGACATGGTCACACATTAATTAAGTCCAATGAGGTATTTTCTATTTTACAAAGAATGGAGTCAGCAAATAATATATATGCTATATAAGCAAAGTTTTACATCCACCTGAATACTATACATAAAACACGTGTTTTTCACACTAATAATTTTAGCATTTGAAAAGGTATATTACATATACAGATAAGCAGCAAATAAGCAAACAATAAACAAAATACACAACTATCCAGAAAATCATAATTACTGATGTCACTACATGGTATGCAAATACAAAATCATACTAAGCTACATGAGTATATGTTTATGAGTATATATTTGATAATTGCAAGTTTATAAACTACAATACAAGTTAGATGAAACTAGTTGTAAATTTTCCAATATAGTGTCTGTCCTTTGGAAAAAGTTTATTATTACTGCCATTTATATGATTATTCTTATTATTTATTTTTAAACACAAAGTATTAGGAAATTGCATTTTAAATCTAGTTCCCCACTGAATAACTGATTTAATATGAGGAGAAGCAGACAGTCATTATTTCCTTTTGTCCAATGGTTGATGTGCCAAAAGTGATACATTTTTGTATCACTCCAAGCAAAGTTTTTTTAAGCCATATATATTTAAATTACTCTGCACATAATACTTGGTGTATTTTTTCAATTAGGAAATGGTCTAAAGGATCTCTGTCCCTCTTTTACATAGTTATCAACATACTGGGATTCTGAGAGGACCATTAAACTGGGTAAAGATGTCTTCATTTTCTTTTTTATACAACAGGATTAACAAGACGCATTTAGGCATACTTTCTACAATCCCATTGTTCCACATTCCTCATCCTTAGCACTCTGGCATATGAATTCTGCGGCACTGTATATCTTCGGTTAAGAATTATGCCTCAAGCTCCAAGGATCATTCCTGATGTCTGGTCATTATGTTTGTGGAGTTTGCTTGGCATCTGCAAGAGTTTGCTATATAATGCATCAGTTCATTTATCAGTTAAGGTGTGCTGTTCACCTTTTCATGCACCTGTGTTTTATAGTTAAATTAATTTCTATTATTCTTCTGATGTGAAACCTGGAAGTGGTTTGAAAATAAAACAAAGCCCATGACATATGTAGGTGGGGTTGGGATATTGGTTATAGTCTTTACCTTACAGATGCAAGGTACAGGGTCTTAATCTGATCCCTGATAATTGGCCAGGCTTGTATGCAGGGCTCAAAGGCTCGAAAGCCTAGTATTTACCTGTAAACATATTTTTTTTGTTTTTTGATGTTTTAATGTCACAGTTCCTCGTTTTTTTTTCTTCTGACACAAAACTATACCAGCTTAGGTACTGGCAACGATTTACACACAATGCAAAACATTCCAGGGAATTAAAAGCACTGCCCATCTTTAGAGGAGCAGTTACTTTATGCTATAGTTTCCCTAATATATTATCTTGTGTTAGCTTTCAGTGTAGGCTGTTCCACCTGTGAGACATAGCTGGCCATTTGTCTTACTAAGATAGAAGACACCGACCCCCCCCCCCCGACTCTGCACTTATCATGGAAAAAATAGTAGTTTATACACTAATGTAGGTAGTGAGGCATTGTGGGTTCAGTCATTCATGACATCATGTCAGGAGTTTCCAGCTTCAAAACAGTTTTCAAGTGGCCATCCTTAACAACAAACATAATTGCACAAATAACAGTTTTGCATCAGACAATACAAAATTCAGTATTGAATCTGGTAAGGAGATTATTCTCGTCTCTTAAGATTTGCTATTTACATTTGCTATGGAAAGTATGAAAATACACTTTAATTATTGAATTGTATTGAGCATTAAAGAGCCTTGATTTTGCTTCTAAGTCTGTAATATTATATTTGTCATTATATAAATCATTTTATTAATTTATTAATTTATTTATTTATTTCCAGTTTGATGACCGGGAAATCCACTGGGCCTAGCAGTGCCCATTTTCAGTGGAGGCCCTGGGGAGAAAAGCTGCAAAAGCAGTTAACAGAGTATACCGTAAGTACAGTATGGAATATACAGTATACAAAAGCATAAATGTACAATTTAAAATACAAATACAAAATCAGGGAGTATATGTTTAAAAACACAAATGTTAAAATATAGATAAAGTCAAATGTAATACAGAGAATATAATTAAAAATACAAGTCATAAAGTGTTTATACAAGTTTAGTGTTTGTTCTAACAATAATGTTAGTGATCAGAGGTGATAGTAGATGAGATTGAAGAGAGGTTTGAGAGATGATGGTGTCATTTAGGTTGGAAGCAAGCAGGAACAGTCCCAGTTTGAGGTAAGGTAAGAATGGAGGAGAGATTTGAAATTAAAGTGGTTGCCAGTACAGCAGATGGAGGGGGGGAAAGAATTCCATAGTTTACCTAATGAGTGTGATAGAAGTAATTGGCCAGGAGGGTGTAGGGGTTTATAGATTTTAAGGAGGTTTTGGTTTTCAGATCTAAGAGTACGACTGGGGAGGTAAGTGGTTAAGATAGATAAAAGAGAGGGGCAGATGCAGGGTTAGAATATAAGTTTGTGAGCAGTGGTGAGTTGTGTGAATTTCAGGTAATTAGGAACCTCGAGCCAGTTTAGGGAGTGGAGAGAATGGCAGTGATGGGTGGAGTATATGGACCCTGTAGCAAATTTACAGACCTTGTTATACTGGGCTTCCAGTTTGTTATTTTAGGCTAAGCTGGAGATGAGTAAGTAGAGGGGCACCATACGTAAGAGAGGAGAGCAGGTAGGAGGAGGCTAGAGTAAGTCTGATAGAAGTGATTAGTGATTTTGTCTATACAGCAGAGCTAGTTTTATTTATTTATTTTTTTTTTATATATATTATTTTGGATGTGGATATTGAATTTTAAATGCTCATCAATGGTGACTCCAAGTAGTTTGGTGTGAGGTACAATTTCAATTAGAGTGTTATTGTGGCTTTTTATTTTAAAGGAGCTTTTGTCTATGGTGAAATTTCTTGAAGGATAGAATATTGTGATTTTTGTTCTGTTAGTATTGAGAGTGCGCTGGTAGTTTAACATCCAAGTTTTGGTATTGGAGAAGGCTGAGTTTTTTGAAGGAGTTAAGGGGGAGATTTTGCTGTACAGATGATTGTGGAATCATCAGCATACTGGATCAGTGTTGCATTATCTATGGATTTGCGAAAGTTATTAATGAAAATATTGAAAAGTCAGGGGCTGAGAATAGAGCCTTGGGGGGTGCCAGAGGGATTGTTGAGAAAGGATGAAGCGGAATTTTTCCATTTAACAGCTTGTTGCCTGTTGGAGAGATAGTTTGTAAATCAGGCTATGGAGGAAGGAGAGAAATTGAGGGAGGAAAGTTGAGATAAGAGTAGAGGATGTGAGACAGCGTCAAAGGCTCTGGAGAGATCTAACTAAAGGGTGGATATGATTTACCCAGAGTCACAAGTGCAATTAATGGTGTCAAGGAAGGACAGAAGAGCAGTGGTAGTGCTGTGGTCAGGCCTAAAACCATGTTGTGTTGGAGTAAGAAGATGACTGTGTGTTAGGTATGGCAAGAGTTGGTGATGAATGCATTTTTCGAGGATTTTAGAAAGAGGTGAGAGAAAAGCTATAGGACAGAAATTAGCAGTGCCTGTGTTATTGCCACCTTTGTGGAGAGGGGTGGTAAAAGCTTACTTCCAGCATGAGGGGACATAGGCTTCGTGGATGGACCTATTGATAAGAGGGTAATGCTGTCTGCAGCTATCTTAAGGAAGGATGGAGGCAGATTATCAGGAGCATAGGAGCAAGGCTTTAGTTTAAGGAGGAGGAGATTGACAAATGAACTGATGCATGCAGACAATAAAAATGTTTTTGATATGAGAATCCTCCACTGAAGGGACCATATGTTTTATGCCATCAGCTTTTGTCACTGAATCTGTTTTTTGTTTAATACTACGTTTGTATCTTATATTTTATTTATGTTTATGTTTAATGAGCTCAGACACCTTGCAGTAAATCATTAAATGTTAATGTCTGCAATATACATTTATAACTTACTACTACTACTATAGTACAGTCAAACAGGTTAGTCACTCATACTGACCAACTTGACTCCACAGTTGACAGTCATTGACTGGTGTTAGGGAATCAGTAAGAAGTGATTCTAGCAGGCAGAAAGCACCCAAAGAGTCAGCAGAATTGTTCAGTCCTGTCTCTCTCTCTCTTTCACACACACACACACACACACACACACACACACACACACACACACACACACACACACAAGCACACACACTATCTTTCTGACATTTTTGTTCTACAATTTTTACTGTATGCTTTTTGCAGACATCTATAAAGGTGATCTATTATCCACTTTTGAGTATACCTTCCGCAGGAAATGTATGTGAATATTCCAGAAAGTTACATATGGTGTTAGATATGGTGGTTATGTTACCTAGGCATGGAAGTTGGAGAAAGTTATTTACACTGAGAACAAGCCTTTTGGACGCTGATTTCTGGTGTAAGCCTGCTTTATAGATAGGCACTATACCAGAGTAATTCACTTACTCCAAGAGCAAGCTTTTGGAATTGGGACAGGCTTACACTTACACTTTGAGCAAGTGTTTTGGAATTATACCCATAGGAGTTCATTCAGAATATTTAGGAATGTTTTGTGATTTTTTTTTAGAAACATGAAAGGGAATCAGTAGGCAGAAACATTAAGTACTACAGATTCTTTTAAAAGAAAGATACATAAAGTTATAATGCCGGAAAGGAGTACAGCATGAAAACACCCACTCATCTGCTTCCACTTCAGACTGCATAAAATATTAGGTGAAGAAACATTTCAAGTTGATTTCAAGGGGTCTATATTATTTCAGTGAGTACCTATTCATCGGCCCCTATTTAGTGAAAATCACTTCAGCGCATTCGCTGAATTTACCACAGGGCAAGGAAATACTTGCCTGCAGCACAACAGAACAACATCTAAGTGAATCGAACCCCCCCGATGTGGGGGGCATCGCTCCAACACCCCAACTATATATACTAGCTACAAGATTGCATTGCAGTGGAGAAAAGGGCAAAGTTCTGTAGTTGGCCAACTACATCTTTTCCCTTGGTAAATTCAGAGAATCACTGAAGCGATTTTTGCTGAAAAGGGGTCGATGAATAGGTGTTCGATGAAATTAATATAGACCCATTTTCAAGGATACAGTGGTATCTAAACATCTGATTAGGTTTGCTTTTGTAACTACTCAACATATCTCTGCATAACTCAATGTACTAAAGGCAAGAGTGACAGCAAATTATATAGCAGAACTAAAATGTAAAAGTTGTTTGACTACTGTGAGCTACATTTTTTTGAAGAGGTTAGTACTGAGTTTCAATTAAACAATCATTTTTTCACAACCTAATTCATGTTATTTCTGAGGATGTCTCTTAGCACAGTATACGTATAATATATTTAGTAAGTTACAGAATATGAGTCACTGGACAGGGCCTGATGCTTTGCCTGTAAAGGTTCTTGCAGTTCAGCAATGTAATGATAAATTGATAAAGGTGTCACTTCCCGTACTACTCTTGTATCACGTATACCCAAGCAATGGTCCCAAACAGTCTGCAAAGGCATTATATTTACAATGTGCCACACGATGCAGGCCTACAGCAACCTATAGACCTACATAGACTATAATTGTGTTGTGCTTAGACTTGGAAATGGAAATGTCCTTATGGATGGTGTAGAATAGGTCACACCACTGGATATGAATGGAATAAGCAAGGAACATTAATTAACAGTGTTACACATAAGGCTGACAGTAGTGATATCCCATAACAAATCTCTACAATGATGTAAAGGTACAGGAAGTGAAGATCTGTCTTATATGCAACAGTTACTATTACATGTTGCAGTTGCACGGATATAATCAATACACAAATACAAGGAGCACAGTGGTTCCTCACTAAAAGGATACAGTACATAAGTAAAATGTCCTGTGCAGCCTGCCTCAAGGCCCATATCCCTGTAGGCTATTGACGGGAGCTCTATGCCTGGCATACAGGGCATTGTCAGACCCCACTCTGATGGAACTCCTACATATCCACAAAACAAACCGCACCAGAATTACCCATTCTAAAGACTTAAACCTTGCCTGTGATATAAATAGGGCCTGCTGGAAAGATAGGTATGTATCCCAGAGACTACTGTGTCTAAGGAACAAACTCTCCATCCATGAGAAGCAGAGTTCCTCCCTAACCCAATTGAAGTGCAACTTGGACAATTGGATAGGAAACTGGAAATTCATCCCTGGTTTGGAACTTATGACTCTAATGGACACAGGTAACCTGTAAATGGTTCATCTCCCAAAACCCTGCTTACACTTGTCAAGTGTATCAGAACTTGTCAGAGATTTGGAATGCATGGCTAGGCTTAAAAAGGCCCTTGTGGTTGTTAGCCTAGTAAACACCTATGAACCTATGACTGTCACTTGTCAGTGCAATGGGTTACATTAAAAATAGAATATTAAGCAAGGACTGTCAGTATTCTTGTGTCTAGACTCTTTGTATGACCCAAACAGGTAAAGGCAATAGGCATGGCAAACTGTCTAACAGATACTAGCCTGCTCTATTACTAGAAATCATATATAAAGTATCAAAAAAATGCAACCATACTAACAAAACACTATTATGTTTTTCTTATGGAAGCATGAGAGGGTGGAACTGATGCAGTCACCACCTAAGGAACAGAATATTCTGTTTGTATTAACACAATTATACCCCTATAATTTGACAATGCCACATTTGAAGAGCAAACAATCCTAAGCAGGGATCACTCCATTATTCAAAGTCTGTGTATGCGATGACGCTGCTATTGCGTCACTATATTTGAAAGTAGAGTTTCTGAGAAAAATAGCTCACTAGTGAAATGCAGTCAGTAAGCAGATATAGTGCTGCGAAGCACGCAATGTGAAAGTATGTCTTCTGAAATGGGGAGGGGGAGCATTCACTGCTTCCTGTAGAGGGCAGTACTGAGTAACTGAGGCTAGGTTGGTGTGCTAGGTACTGATCATGCTACTCCTGGTATTGTGTGCTACTCAGCAGTGTGTTTGAAATACTAACTGATGTAATGGGAAAATTATAGCTATTTACTGGGGGAATATACACTGAATTGATAATATTTTAGGGCTGCCACCTTTTAACAAGGCCAAAGTGGGACGTGGGGGTGTGGTCAACAGTATAGGGGTGTGGTCAATATAACACTGGCCACACCCCCACCACGATATCACCAGGTGTTAAAAGAGATGCAGTATTACAGTTAAGGATACAACATTGTGACATTACAGCATACTGAAAACTCAAACCATTTAAATGAAGTGAACTATTACTGCAAAAACACACATTACTCAGTTGTAACAGTAAATAAACTTTAAAGGAATAAAAAACACACTACTCATTAAACAGACACTTGTTTATTTAAAAAGTTGTATCCAAGTAAAACACCATAGGACACACCACGAGAAGTGAGGAAATCTTCTTTTATTGAAAACAGCACATGAAACAGGAAAAGATAAGCGCTTCATTGCTCTGTGCACGCTTCTTCAGATCTCATTTAACAACAAATGTAACCTTGGTTAAATAGTAAGCAACAACCAGTAAAAATGCTCTTCAGTTCAAAAACCTGGTCCTAATCAGGTCATATCTAATTAATCAGTCAACAAGTAATATAGTCTCATTAGATAGTGTATACTATTACCTAATGTTCCAACTCATTCTAGATCATAATGTGCAACCAATTCACTTAAAAACAAGAATAAAAATAAAAATAAAAACTATGCTAGATGAACATTCTTGCGGTATAACCATTTTGTTGTTGTGCCATTCTCCTCTCTCAATAAGACAATCATCTTGTTAAATATGGTTTAACCATCGCAAAAGCAAGGAAAAACCAAAGCAGGAAAGGAATGAATGGAACTATGCCTTCAGTATCCTTCCTATGGTTACCATGGTGGCCCGTCTAAACTGAAGTAATTTATAAGACATAAACCCCTTATTATTGGCTCATGAACATTTTCTATAAACAGAAATAATGCTACAAAAGCATAATAAAACTTGTGACTCTGTGCTGCATTAAAATCCTTAATCTGTGTTTAAATCATAATATTCTTTTTAGAAAATATAAGCGGTGTTAATACAAAGAAGCATCACTAATACACTACAAACACGAGGCGCCAAAACGTCTCGCATACATGAAATGCAGCAACACACTTGCAAGCTGAAACGCTCATCTGTCCTACAAACATACATAAAAAATAGGAAAGCGAAATGTAATACTCAAACCACGTATCTAAAAACAAACATCCAAATAGTGGATCAATACTGATGTTAAACACGTATAATGTTCATAAAATATAAAAAATTGACTTTAGCTATTTGCCATATTCCATATTATTGGCTAGCGAGTTGGACCACTCAACATACTCGTATTCAAAAGACACGAGTGCAAAAAACCCATGTACTTTAAAGAGTATAAAATCTATTAATAATACATATTAAGTACACAAACAGCCAAAGATGTGGAAAAGTCAGGCTTATTATAAAACAAAATTACGCTAGATAGCCAGTCTATTACCTCAATGATCTTCATGATTGTAGAAAATCATACTAAAAAATCATTAAGTAAAATAATGAACAAGTCATATGATTGATTCCAAGTTATTAATATGTAAAAAATATTCAATATACTTATAAAAATTACTAAAAATATATTCATGAAAATATTAATTAATAACATATAAACACTCAAATAGCTACAATTAATTATTTCAAATGTACAAATCATGAAGGTGACATTGGAAACCACAAATATATGTATATATAAATGATGAATTATACTGATCTTATTAAATAACAATAAATATGTCTGAATATTGTGCCCAATAATGGTTAACATGACCAACAATATATCTCACAAGGAAGTATATATAATTCTCGACAAGTCCTTTCAGCTCTATTCCACAAAACCACTCCTGTGGACAAGATAAAATCCTATTGAACACTTAGGGACCAAGATGAATAATATCATACTATCATACAATAACTGATAGTTTGTGTTCAACCAGAAAGGCCGGGACTCAATACGCCCCCAAATCAATAGTAAGAAGTAATTTTGTTGATTAAAATAAATATGAGATCACCAATAGATGTAAACTAAAACAAGAATATAAACATACAAACAAAACTTTTGACAAACATGAATGTGGCTAAAAGCCCAAATACCAGCAGTTAGAATGGAGTGGTATATAAAATACCCAGGGACTACTGGGACAAATACAAACCCAGAAGACATCAAGTCAGTAAATCTTTCTCCTAGAAACTAGTGTAAAAATGGGTGATAGTAAATTAATCCCATTAATTCATATGTTCTCTATGTCAAACAAAATATATAAATAAAGAACAAAGCATTAGTGACTGGATAAATCAACTCTATTTCAAAACAGGTCTCAATGAAATGTAATTATTAATCCCTGGATCTCTGTGTGCTCCTGTCTTGAAAATCCAGTTCAACTCTAGCTTAGCTAAATGGTTGGTATTGTCCCCCATTCTAATACTCTTTTCTAGTTTCTGCAGGACCCTGAATCTAAACTCATGCTCAGGATACTGGTTGATGTGTCTGGCTAAAGCGTTTGTCTCAATCTTCCTACGTATATCGTAAAGATGATTATACAAACGGTCTTTCAATCTTCTAGTAGTTAGACCAATATAAAAAGCTGGGCAAGATATGCAATTAGCCATATATATCAAATTAGTACTATTACAGTCATAATATTCTCTAGGTTTAAACTCAAAAATACCTTGAGAATGAGTATAGTCTTGTGTACTTGTAATGTACTTCCACATATTGCATGATTTACAAGGGAAAGTGCCCAAAGCTGGATGATTATGATGGATCACTTTATTGGTGAAATTCCTAGAGAAAATTTCTTTCAAGTTGTCACATGTTCGAAAAATAAAAATGGGTCTAATACCAACCAGTGTTCTTATTTCTTCTACAACAGTTAATATATTCCAATGTTTAAGAATAATTTTTCTAATTTGTTCATTATCATTAGAATATTTCATAAAATAAGCAATTCTGTTTCTATCAAATCCCTTATATTTGTGGTATATTTCAGAATTAAAATTATTAGGATCCATGTTCCGTTCCTCCACTATTCCCTCATAATTAGTATTGTTCTTTCCAAAACCACAATCATTTAAATCTAGAGTCCTATTTGATGTCCTATTCAAAGGAACCTTATTAGCCCTTACATTTCTCACTTGCTTCATATTATAACCTCTGGCTGCAAAAATACTCTCCATATTGTCGGCTTCATCTTCAAGCACCAACGGGTCCTGACAGATCCTAACTAATCTGGTAAACTGGCCTTTCACTATTCCTGTAAACACATGCCTAGGATGCATGCTGCTGTGATGTAATATACTATTTCTCCAACAATTCTTCCTGTAAATTTTAGAAGTAATGGTGCCTTCTTGATTAAAATAAATGTTCACATCTAAAAAATTGATGCTCAACTTGGAATACTCAAGGGTGAATCTGAGAAAGTCTGTTGTGGACTCTAAATACTTCACAAATTCCTTTAACTCTTCTGTCGTTCCTGCCCAAAACAATATAACATCGTCCACAAATCTTCTATAGAGACCTATCTTCCTCATCCACACACTTTTAAACAAAAAATTGGTTTCCCAAAAATATAGTACCAAGTTGGCATAAGAATTAGCACATGGGGTGCCCATTGCGACACCCCATGTCTGTAGATAGTATCTCTGATTGAACATAAACACATTGTTATTCAACACAATGTCAAGCAATTGGCCAATCAGAATCTGTCTATCAGTGGAAAAGCCACTTTCAGATACCATGACTCCTCGAATTGCTTCCATACCATAGTCATTAGGTATGCAGGTAAACAAATTGCATACATCTAACGTTACTAGGATCCATGAATCAACTTCTGGTCTACCTTTTTTGAACTCTTCTATGTCTCTCAATAAATGTTCAGTGTCTTTTAGAATAGTATCTACTCCATCTACAATGGGTCTCAGCATTTTCTCTATAAAAATGGATATATTATATGTCGCCCATTGTCTTCCAGACACTATTGGTCGCATTGGTATAGGTCTAATGTCCTTGTGTATTTTAGGTAGACCTTTCAATGCTGGTATAAGAGGTTCATCTATATGAAGAAATTCATACATTTCCAAACTAACCTGGCGGCACATGAGTAGATCATACAAATTAATACTAATGTTATTAATGATACTCACTACCTGTCCTAGTTCAATCTCTTTATATGTAGCATCTGTGAAAGAATTCTCTATGTTGTTGATATATTCAGATCTATCCAACAATACAACCCCCCCTCCCTTATCGGCAGTGGTTACAATGATGTTCGGATGATTGCGTAACTTGTTAAGTGAATTATATTCTTCTCTATCTAAGTTGCAAAACTTATTGGTAACATGTTTGGATGAATAAAATTTATACAAGTCTGCTTCACAAGATTTTATAAAACATTCAACCATGTGGGGAAGTGGGGGGCTAAAAGTGCTTTTACACTTGAATCTGAAAGTCGGTTTATTCTCAACAACAGCAGATGTTACTTTTGAATTCGCAAAAAAACAACTTAATGGCTATATTCCTAGCAAACAGTCTTAAGTCAGTGAAAGTCTCAGTCTGCACACTCGGTTGAGATGGAATAAAGCTCAACCCTAGATTGAGAAGAGATAGATCAGACTCTGATAAAACAAGGTCAGAGAAATTAAAGACCAAATCAGTCAATTTAGCTGTTTTTTCTGAGGCCCGTACCTGTCCTGTGAGTTCTTCCGCTTCCTGGGGCCTCGACTCGTAGATCTTCCTCGGGGCAGACGTTCTGTTCTGATGGGAAAAGGAGCATCTGGTAACTTATGAAACATGACATTGGTACGCCTGACCGCTCCTGTTCTCCCTGGATCATCGGCTGGAAGGAGCGCTAACTGATTAGGAGGCGGTGTGCTGTTATCCACCATGTCTCCAGCTAGTTGTCTTCTTACTCCATTGGATTCAACAGAGTGTAGCGTAGTTGCAGGTAAGGGCGCCAAATTCAAAGCGCCTTGGCTTCCGGTTTCCGGTTCATCATGACGAGAAAGAGTATTCTGATTATATCGAGAATTATTAGAGTCATGAAATCTGGGCCAAACAAAAATATTGCCCATTTTAGTTTTTATTTTTATTTTTATTTTTATTTTTATTCTTGTTTTTAAGTGAATTGGTTGCACATTATGATCTAGAATGAGTTGGAACATTAGGTAATAGTATACACTATCTAATGAGACTATATTACTTGTTGACTGATTAATTAGATATGACCTGATTAGGACCAGGTTTTTGAACTGAAGAGCATTTTTACTGGTTGTTGCTTACTATTTAACCAAGGTTACATTTGTTGTTAAATGAGATCTGAAGAAGCGTGCACAGAGCACGCGAAAGCGCTTATCTTTTCCTGTTTCATGTGCTGTTTTCAATAAAAGAAGATTTCCTCACTTCTCGTGGTGTGTCCTATGGTGTTTTACTTGGATACAGTTTGTTGCCTTTTGTTTTGCCTGAGGACACTTTGGAAAACGGTGATATTTTTACATCTTATTTAAAAAGTTAAAAAAATTCATAAACCAACCATGACTATTCAGAAAGAAAACTTAAAAAAAAAATCTATATACCGCATACAAGCCAAGTATAAAAGTAAGACTTTTTATTATCAATAAAAGCTAAAGCAAAGAAAAAACACAAAACTACATACTGTACCCTAGTACTACATACTGCACACTAGCAAATTATTGCTAAACAAAGAACACAAAATTACAAACTGCACACTAGTACTTTATACTGTACACTAGTACACTAAATAACTTTTTTTAAAAGTGTATTTTGAATTTGATTTTATGGCTTGAAGAAGGGCCCGATTTGAAATAATATTTGAATAAAAGTCACAACATTTCATCCGGTAATTTAGTCATCGTTAGTTCAGCTTTTAACAAGTCCACACTACATCGGTTTTGCACATCTGTCCATTTACCTTTCACCAAAGAAAAAAACTCTTTCTTCAAATGTGTTTGAGGTCGGTATAGATAAAACTCTAGCAATTACCGGATATAGTGTAGTCAGTTCAGGTCCTACTTTGAAAAGCTTCAGACACTTCTCTCCTGGGGTCAAGCTTGTGTTACATAACTGTTCCAGAAAGGGCCTAATTGCCAAGTAGTCCCTAAAAAGATAATCTTCATCTACATCCTGCAGACTCAGGGCAGTGGTGACATTAAGTAAGTCACTGAAAGCAAAGGGCTCATTTAGAGATAATTTAGATAGTGTAAACAAGTAGTTGCTTTCAGTATAATCAAACCACTGTTCCAGATATTTCACTGCTGTCTCCAAGAACACAATGAAGTCTCTTTTCAGTTTGTTAGCAGACGTGCTATCTAATGTGCTCATAAGTGCCCTAAGTTTCCCTCCAAAGAAAGCACCTCCAGCTCTTGCCTGCAGTTTTTGCTTCAGAGAGACCATTACACAAAAAGTTTCCATGGCAGTAAGTGCTGATTTTTCTAATGTACTTATATGTTCATTAAAATCATCAAGAACAGCTCAGAGAAAGTGCAAATAGTACTGGGACAGCATAGGCAATTCATTCTCACCATGTTCATTAGCTGAAAAGTACTGCCATATCTGCCAGGGGGTCTCCTCTTCTCACTGGGAGAGGAAATAGGACTGGAGCACTGGGAGATTTTTCACTACTCTTTCAATGGCTGGGAGCAGTGACAGCCACCTTGTTGGCACATGTCTTAACAGACTCTCAAATTCCATGCCACAAAACTCAAAGAAGTCCTTCAAGTCTCTGGTCCTTGTGGCAGAACCTGAGAAGTGGCTGAAAAGTTTCATTACAAATACTTCCACGTCGTGCGGTAGTTGTGCTGCAGCTTTTCTGGCTGCATTGTGAATGATGTGGGCAACACAGTTAGCCTTCTGGAGTGATGGGCACTTTTCTTTTAATCTGGTATACACACCAGATTTCTTCCCATAGTTCACACTGGCATTATCAGCCACATAAGCTGAAATGCTGTTCCAGGGCAAGGAGTGCCTTTCCATAATGTTGGAAATTTGCTGTGAAATAGCCTGTGTTGTTCAGTTGCCTCATGTCGTGCAACATCGTTTCTTCCACCGTGGGTCACTAGAAATTCTCTTTTGCAGTACCTGCAGAATGCTTTGACATCACTGCATCTCTCGATCCAGTCGAATTCTGTTTTCTAAACGTCCTGCCACTTGCACATTCTCTTGTTGGTGGTTGACTGTGATGAAGCTGCTGCTGTCTTCATGCTTGAATCTGTACTTACCTGACATGCAACATAGTTACCAAAACTGTGTTAGTGGGTGCAGTAACATACTGCTGCCTGATATGCAACATAGTTACCAAAACTGTGTTAGTGGGTGCAGTAACATACTGCTGCCTGATATGGAACATAGTTACCAAAACTGTGTTAGTGGGTGCAGTAACATACTGCTGCCTGATACGCAACATAGTTACCAAAACTGTGTTAGTGGGTGCAGTAACATACTGCTGCCTGATATGCGACATAGTTACCAAAACTGTGTTAGTGGGTGCAGTAACATACTGCTGCCTGATATGCAACATAGTTACCAAAACTTTGTTAGTGGGTGCAGTAACATACTGCTGCCTGATAAGCAACATACTTACCAAAACTGTGTTAGTGGGTGCAGTAACATACTGCTGCCTGATATGCAACATAGTTACCAAAACTGTGTTAGTGGGTGCAGTAACATACTGCTGCCTGATATGCAACATAGTTGCCAAAACTGTGTTTGTGGGTGCAGTAACATACTGCTGCCTGATATGCAACATAGTTACCAAAACTGTGTTAGTGGGTGCAGTAACATACTGCTGCCTGACATGCAACATATTTACCAAAACTGTGTTAGTGGGTGCAGTAACATACTGCTGCCTGATATGCAACATAGTTACCAAAATTGTGTTAGTGGGTGCAGTAACATACTGCTGCCTGATATGCAACATATTTACCAAAACTGTGTTAGTGGGTGCAGTAACATACTGCTACCTGATATGCAACATAGATACCAAAACTGTGTTAGTAGGTGCAGTAACATACCGCTGCCTGACATGCAACATATTTACCAAAACTGTGTTAGTGGGTGGAGTAACATACTGCTACCTGATATGCAACATAGTTACTAAAACTGTGTTAGTGGGTGCAGTAACATACTGCTGCCTGATATGCAACATAGTTACCAAAATTGTGTTAGTAGGGTGCAGTAACAGACTTCTGCCTGATATGCAACATAGTTACCAAAACTGTTTTAGTAGGGTGCAGTAACATACTGCTGCCTGATAAGCAACATAGTTACCAAAACTGTGTTTGTAGGGTGCAGTAACATACTGCTGCCTGATATGCAACATAGTTACCAAAACTGTGTTAGTGGGTGCAGTAACATACTGCTGCCTGATAAGCAACATAGTTACCAAAACTGTGTTAGTGGGTGCAGTAACATACTGCTGCCTGATATGCAACACAGTTACCAAAACTGTGTTAGTAGGGTGCTGTAACATACAGCTGTAGGCACAAATGAACTGGCACAGAAAACATTGGCACACGAAAGAACTGGCTCGAAAAACATTGGCACACAAAAGACCTGGCTCGAAAAACATTGGCACACAAAAGAACTGGCTCAAAATACATTGGCATGCAAAAGAACTGGCTCGAAAAACATTGGCACACAAAAGAACTGGCTTGAAAAACATTGGCATGCAAAAGAACTGGCTTGAAAAACAATGACACTTGAAAGAACTGGCTTGAAAAACATTGGCACTTGAAAGAACTGGCTTGAAAAACATTGGCATGCAAAAAAAAGGCTTAACAGTGGCACAAGAAAATGGCTTGAAAAACAGTGGCCCTTGAATAAACTGGCTTGAAAAACATTGGCACTCAAAAGAACTGGCTCAAAAACATTGGCATGCGAAAGAACCGAGGAATGGAGCAGAAAAGAGTTATTACAAATAGTTTGAAAAAGGTCAAATAGTAAATGAGGTAATGTAGGGGGCATTTTGGCCATTGAAAACTAACTAACACAGCTTGTAGAAAATGAAATGCATTATTTTTACCACCGAACATGCCCACCTGACCCCACCTCTCAAGAAAAAAAAGTTAACCACATTCACTGAACCAAAAAAATGCTAAAATGAATGAGAATGCACAGTGGATACCATAGACCTGATTTAGCTGTTGACTACAGCAGTTAAAAGAAATGTATGGCACTAATTTACACAGTGCAATGATCTATTAATGAACATGCCCAACAGCAGCAATGGTCGTAATCAGATTATAATGAAAACAGATCATTGTAAGTTTATTGAGGACATCACTAAAACACAAAATACAAACTTTGCTACTTATAAAAGCAAACTACCCTGCAACAGCGACATGGTTTAGCACAATCTCAAATACACTGCATTAACTTCTGAGCATGCATCCACAAAAAAAAATAAACAGGAAAAAAGTCCGTAAACATTTTAACTTTTAAAAATACTTTTTGCAAGAGAAGTAAAATAAACTACAATGTGCAGCAGACTCCATTGGCTCCTTTTACCTCAAAACATAGCAATTAAGAGTAATTTACCCAGTACAGTGATGCAATAAACAGGCCCAAGTAAAAGCAGCACACCCATATTCACATTACAAGCAAAGCAGGACATTTTAACCTTATTAAAAATACATAGCAAATTAGATGCACACATTTACAAGTATAAATGAAAACAATCTTGAAACAGCTTCAGCTAGTTGGCAACATGTACCTACTAGAATAATAAATACACTAGATTAACTGTTAACATTCCCCTTCAAAAGGTAGTCTTGTACCACTAACAGGGAAAATTACCCAAACAGTATATCCTAACTTCCTAAAAACAGCATTAAATTGCACACATTTCCACACAAAAAGTGCAAACTATGCTCGAACATTTTCTATCTGCAAACAGAAAATACCCAGAAAAAGCTACGACAATAGAAGTACATCACACTAAATTTATATTTCACTGCCCCTCACCAGAAATAAACAACTTCTATACACACAGTTCAGCCTTTTAAAAGTAATGCTTCCAAATCATACCCCCAAGAACAGTAACAATTACATATACATACAGGTTTTATAACTTTAAAAACTACTGCTCAAAAATCTCAAAATAACCACTGCACAGATTTAAATGCTGCGTACTGCACCCCCATCTACCTCTAAACATTAAAAAACTAAACCAAGATATATTCCCATTTTAAACTACTACTGAAAAATCTCAAAATAACCCCTGCATAGATTTAAATACTGCATACTACATCCCCATCTACCTCTAAACATTAAAAACTTAAATAAAGTGCAATATTCTCATTGTAAATAACTAAAGCCACAAAATACTATGTTATGTACTTACCACTATCACAGTTTTTGCTGGGCTAGCTTGCTTCCTTCCTGCTGGAATGGCTGGTTGGCTGGGCTGGCTGGCAGGCTCCCTTGTTGGCTAGCAGGCTCCCTTGCAGGCTGGCTTCTTTGCTGGCTGGCTGGCTTCTTTGCTGGCTGGCTGGCTGGCTTCTTGGCTGGCTGGCAGAATTTTCAGATCTTTGTCCCAATTCCCTTCACAGCTGTAGAGCACTAAAACAAACTGCTCTACAGCTGCGACCTTTATTGGACTCTTCTAGATAAATCCCCCCCCCAGTCCCTTTAGCCAATTACAGTTTAAATTACACCACCCAGACCTAGCAAGGAATCCCTCTAACTGCAGGTCCGGGTTGGTGACGTAGCCACATTGCCGTGGAAAAACCGGAAGTATTTTCGGCTTTTCCACGGCAACGGCAATTTTGCGAGCAGGAAGGGGAAAACAGGACTTTTAAAGTCCCACTGTTGGTGAATGCAGGAAGCGGGATGAGATTGCTCAACCCGTGAGCATCCTGCTCACAACAGGACGGGTGGCAACCATATAATATTTAGAGGAGTAGGCATACCTTCCCATCTGTGGGGAGTGTGGTTCACTCTGCCTCTCCACAAGAAATAGCATTTCATAGTGTTATTTGCTGCACCTTATGCTGCGGTGGTACGGTGGTAGCATTGTTACCTCACAGCAAGTGGTTCTCCCATTAGATTCTCGGCTTGGCTTGGGAGTGCCTTCTGTGTGGAGTCTGCATGTCCTCCCCGTGGTTGGGTAGCATTCGAAAGACATGCGTGCGTAAATGGGGATGCCTTCGTTGAAGGGTGGGCATCGAGCTGGCACCTCAGCATTTCGTAAAAATCTACTGCCAATCATTAGTGGACTGGAGTTCCACCGTGGCAACCCCTTATCAGGAAAAAGCCAAAAGACAAACAACATTTGCTGCACCTTCATTGAAACTGCATTTTGAGGGGTCATTTTCTAACTGTGTTAATTTTCATAGATTTTTGCCTACAATGCTTCTATAACATTATGCAGCATTTTGTAAAATGACAGGGATCCCTCCAGAGCATGCTGCACTTTGTTCAAAAATTAAACAATACATAACTATCATCACTGGCTACTATGCTTTGTGAAATTCTAATTTCTATTCCTAGAAGTCATATGACGTTCATAGTACAACTTAGATAAGTGCAATGCTTGCATCTTATAAAGGCATGCACATTTTCAAAGAGATCTATGTATATTAACCAGCCAAAGCAGATAAAGTTCCTCCAGAAATTATTCTGTAGGTAGTTGAGGTCAGCACCCTCCACCTCACACCTGCTTTACTGTATTTCCTCCATTTCAGCTAACACTGAAAGTGCATAACCTGTTATTTTCAGCAATGTGCATGTTAGCTAAGTTATGTCAACTAGCAGTATATAGCACATTCAGACTGCCCTCTATGGAATACTGTTACGCTGAGTGTAACAGAAAATACAGTGCTTACAATGATTGTTTAGTTCATATAAAATTAACCTATATGAGAACTATTCTTGGTCACTTGCAATTCAGACCGTATCATCAATAATTGCTACAACTGAAATGCAGATAAAATTGATAATGTGCAAGCTCTCCTTGGACAATCTGAAATTCAGGTAGTACACAGAGAAGAAGGATGCATAGTGCGCACTGCATGCAGTCCATTCTCACAAGGGCAGCATCAAACCTGCAGACAATGTTACAGGAATACAATGCATAGAGAGAGTTCATGTCACTAGTTTTACAACCACACTGTCGAATGTCATGGCATCACATTCAACCCCCCAAACATCCTTTAAAATAAAAAGCCAGCCTGCCAACTACACACAGTAATTCAAATTGCAAACTAATTATAACATTGTGCTAGCAAACCCCAAACTGCAAAATTACATTAAGAGCAGTAAAAAAGTACTTTTTTCCCCCGGAGGCCGAGCACCTTCTGCATCCGTCATATAGGGGTCTTTGCCCCCCTTAACTACATCTCCTAGATCCACAGTCACACAGCTATGGAGAAGTATGCAGTTCCACAAACTCTGCACAGGTTCAGGCCACATCTCATTATCAATGGACATAATGATATGGAATATAAGTTACATGAATATAATTACATGTTATGTATATGAAATGGAATTAGATTTTGCAGTACCATATTTTATTTCATAGAGTGACATGTCTGCTAATACACAACATGACACCATAACTGCTAATTCATCAGACACATCTCTCCTCATTCTATTTACCATATTACATGGCTTCAGCATGCAGTTGGATGAGTTGGAAGGTTAGACTGTAATTAAAAGATATGTGCTATGAAATGGACTTGCCACAGAATACTGGGCATTTAATATGTTCAGCTTATTACTTCTGTTATAAGTAAGAAAGTGAAGATATGGTCAAATGTATTCCTGAGTCATACCATAATCTTATTGTAATCATGTAAATAGCATCCTGCAGTGTTTACTGTTTACAAAGTGACAGCTATAAATAGAATGTAGATAAACCTAACATCAAACTAAAACAAGTTTTTAACCATCAGACTAAGTATTACACATGCTATGTGATACTTTCATGGTAGGGGTACCATCAGTGATCCAATTATCCAGCATAGGCGGGACTTAATATCGCTTGCATTTAAGCTTATTCTTTCAACAGAAATGTATAATGGGAAACCTTTATCACATTCAGGATATTTTGCTGTACAACTCTGTAAGTAGTTGTAATATGGGTGACTAATACACCATGTGCTAGATACCAAGTTCAGTTTTTAAATTGGCAATCCTATTCACTGATGAACAGTATACATGGCCTGGAGATGAATGATGTTATACATGGTCTACCAATTAAGTTCCTGAAATTATCTCTGATTTTCTCAAATGCTCTGACCTCTCTCAGCTGCTCCTACAATAACCACTGGTCAGGTATCCAGTCTTTGTTCATTGTTAAGTGATCCTTAATACATTTATGTGTGTTTAAACTTTTTTCATAACTGCCCAGTGACACTGAAAATCTGAAAATCAGTCTCTATAATGTCCCCCTCTGTTTTTGGTAAGCTGTAGTCACATATGAAATGGTGCATGTCAGCAAATATTGCTGGTGGAATCTGTCTCTTGAAAATGTTTATATTATAGATTATGGGCCTGCATGCAATAGAGTTTTCATGAGCTTATTGCTATAACCATCAAAATAGCATTAAAAGTTAAGAGTCTATAAAACCCAGAGCAAAAGAAAATGCAGCAAACTTTTTAAATACTATTTAAAATAATTTATTTGTCAAAATACAGAAATTGCACACACAGGTAAAAAAATAAATTTCAGTCTCTGCAGGAAAGCCTTACTATTGCAGATGGAAGTCAACCCTCATATAGAAGTCAAGCATGTCACAGTATAAATAACTCTCCATGGATTCAGAAAGGGCTACAGCCAGAGGTAAGCCCTAACATGGACATTTTACCACTGGCAGAAGATCCTTCTGATTCAGGGACATTTCCACCACACTGATCCTAGATGGTCTTTAGAATCACCACTGTGGGCTGTCCCTCCTGCTTACCACAGTTGTTAATGATGCATTCTAGGGGAGCAGCTTATGATAATGATACGCAATCTCCCCCTGAAATGCCTGCAGCAAATGCATTACACAGCTAAGTGATTCAATGAACTGCTTGGCTGTGTAAATAAACTTCACCAGCCACATTAGTTAACAGAGCCAAAAATCTGCACTCATCCATTAGTATAATTGGGAGAGACTGAATTAGCGGTAAGTATCATGTAGTTTACTGGAGATGGGGATGTGTGCATGCATGTGTGTGTGTGTGTGTGTGTGTGTGTGTGTGTGTGTGTGTGTGTGTGTGTGTCTGCTTAGTGGTTGCAGTAGGGAGGTTAGTTGGGGATAAGTAGGGTAGGTGTGTGTCTTTGTGTGTGTATGTGTATGTGCATGGGTGAATGGGTGAGTGTGTCCACATTTGTGATTGGATGGGGGGAGTGAATGCACTCTGGTTAGTGTTTATGTGTGCATGTGTGTGCGTGTGTGTGCATGTGTGTGTGTGTGTGTGTGTGTGTGTGTGTGTGTGTGTGTGTGTGTGTGTGTGTGTGTGTGTGTGTGTGTGTGTATGTGTCTAGAAAGCAGAAGAAATATAACTGATTCTAATATATTTCATTGTCTGTAGGTAGTCTGTATTATTCAATAAAATATATTGGATGAAAGTAAATTAAATGAAAACTATTCATCAAAATTAATGCAATTTGAAATCATTTGAAAAATTAAAAGAAATATCACAACATAGTAAATGAAGGACTTTCCCCCATACCTCCATAAAGTGGTATATAAACAAGCCATTGAAGTCTGTAAATAACATGCACAGGACAATTTTGACCATAAATTTGCAGATGCTTGAAATGACAAAAGATTGTCTATGATACATCATTGAAAAAGAGATCTGTATTGCACTAACAAGTTCAGTAAATCATTCACACACATTCTACACTTATTTTTGACCCCCTACCACACATCCTCACACGTACCATGTACATCCACAATATATATCCGTCTCACACACATGCATTCAAATAATGAATAATTTGAAATAAATATTAGTACATATAGCACTTTTAACAAGATTTTTTTCAACAATGCTTTATTAAACCATTCCTTCAGTACATGCTGACTTAACTAATTCATGATGACAAATTAATCAGTGGTAGATACTGGATTAAAAGAGAATGAACTGTATAACTCTTTTTTTATTACAGCAAAATTACTCTGTTGAAAAAAAATGATGTCAAGACAAATCACTCTAGGAAGAATAATTTAAGGGTTTATGGTTTACCTGAAAGGAATGGAAACAACCATTACTTGGATTCCCTAAGTTTTAAACCTCATTAGACACTATTGTAAAGAATAGAAAGAGTTTAATAATCTCTGATTCCTAAACCCACACAAAATTAACAAAGATCAGAACAATTGTCTTCTGACATAAGATTATTTTATACAATCCCTCATAGGTTAGTTTAATTTCACCAGGTCTTTTGGGTTTCTAACACCATGATGGGAATAGAACCCATTCCTAAGTCAAAGTACAATTAAAGTTCATGAAATTAATATTGTTTCAGTCTTTGATGTTAGTCAAAAGTGCTCCTTGTAGCACTCACAATGTACCCAGAAATGAGTCCTTTGACAATTCATATGGAGTTATATGTACCAGTAACATACCTAAATGTGACTGTAAATTATTTTTATGAGACCCATTGCTCCTACTACTATTGGGTCTGTCTGGGTGTCCTTCTTCTACATTGCCCTTGTTTATGTCTGCAAATCCTGGTATTGTATGACTTTATGTCTCTCTGTATGTAAAACACTGTAATTGCTTGGTGTAGCAATATGAATGATCAAAGCAAATTTTAGCTTATTTTCATGGACTACAATATCTGTTTTCTTGCATATATTTTTTGAACTATCAGTAATGGGTTATATCATATGATATGAACTTCATCATTTTCTACAATGCTTTGTGGCTTATGTTTCCAATACTTCTCAGCTACTTTAATGTCTGCACAATTCCCAATGCAACAGTCTTGCCACATTTTTTTGCCTTTTTCAGTGTACAGGCCCTGTACCATTAGTGTATCACACCCAGCAACAAGATGTGCAACCATTTCTAATTCTGTTTTACAAAATCTGCATTTGTCAATTTCTCTGACATTTGTAAACCAATGTGTACATGGTTCACTATAATGGGCCGCCAATATTAACCTTTTGTCTTTTGGTTTAAATTCACATCTCTTTAACCATTCCTGAATCAGATAAGGAGCAACAAGAGGTTGTACCAGGAGTTTTCTGTACTCGTAACTATATTTATGCCTTTCCCACATTTCTCCCCTTCTCATCCGATGCTTCACCTTATATTCTTTCTTTTGTGTTCGGCACATTCAGTTGCTGCCTGATTTTTTCTACTTCTGGTTTGAACTCCATTCTCATTTGACACCAATATGCCTCTGCTAAATCCAGCAGGAAAGTAATCTTAGACTTGTTCTCCTCATGTTTTAAAACTTTCACTATATTTGGATCTTGTGAGGTCAGCAGATGTGTATGCAGTCCTATGACTGCAGATCTATACATGTAATCAACTTCAAGGAGGACCATACTTTCTTCAGAATTGGGGATATATAAACTTGGTATACACACTGATTTTTATAAATAATTTTATGTGTGAAACACTTTTCTTGTTTTTCAGTCCAACGGATCCAATACCTTTTGGGGACAGTCAATCACCCCAAAACTGTAAGTTAGAACAGGAAGAACAAATTGGTTTATATTCTGGACTTTATTACTAGATGTCAGGGCTATTTTCAGTATTAATTTTAATCTTCTGAGATATCCCTTACTAAGTTTTATTCACATTTGTTCGTGTTTTATTGTCAATCCTTCATCAATTCTCAAATATTTATACACTCCCTACTCTCAAGTCCCTTTATATCACATTCTTGTCCCAAAACTGATATTTTCTTGGTGCTGTAGCTTTCCTGCTTTAAAGGTTGCTTTTGCACATTTATCAAGACCAAATGACATTCTTATATAATTCAGGAACTTTGACCACTTGCAGGTGTGCTTTCAGTTCCTCATCTGATGAGGTATACAGTTTTAAACCATCCACAAAAAGAAGATGAGAAATCTTTACACTTTGTTGTTTTCTGAAAGTCAGATGGTAACCATGATCTAAATTGTTAAGTAGACAACTTAATGAGTTAAGGGCAAGACAAAAAATCAGTGGTGACAAAGAGTCACCCTGGAATATCCCCCTTTGAATTTTTTTTATCGCTGGGATAATAATCTGCCCTTTTCATGGCTTAGCTGTAAAGTGATTTGCCACTGTTTTATGGTCACTGTAATATAATTGATCAATGTAGGGTGGATGTTATGCATCTGTAAGCACTCCTTTATCCATGAATGTGGGATACAGTCAAATGTTTTGAGGTTTTTTTGTAATTTATACATGCCATACTTAGATTCTTTACCTTTTTACAATTCTCCACCATGACTTTATTTAACAACAGATGATCCTCTATTCCATATGACTTTCTTTTCTTACACTTTTGCTCTACTGCTGTGTTTGAGTTTTCTTCTAAATGACTATAAACTCTGTTGGCATCGATTCCAGTGTATTGTTTATACATCATCAGAAGGCAAGTTATTGGGCTATAGTTTTTAAGTTATCTTGCTGGTTCACTCTTAAGGAGATGTATTATTTTTCTTGTTGTTAACCAGGTTGGTTTCTGTTTGGGGTGCACATAGAAATAGTTCTTACTCAGGCTAAATCTTCATGTAAAGATGTTAATATTTTTAGCCAGAAGCTAAGGACTGCATCTGGGTCTGGGGTTTTCCAGACAGAGGCTTTTCTTAACTTTGTTTTTATCTCTCTGACTGTTACTTTATCCGATTTCATATCCTGTACATTTGAACTTTTTTTTTTTACTTCTTCTACCCATTTAGCATCTTTGTTACATTCTACAGGATCTTCATAGATATTTCTCCAAAATGTGTGTATTCTTTTTTTTTTTGTGGTGTTTTTATTCTTTTTGCCTTGTTTCCCAATTCTCTATAAATTGTTTTAGGTCATTTTGTACTTTTCTTTTTATATTTATCTGTGCATCTGTTAAGTTTTTCTGCCTGTGCTGGTATCTTTAGTTTATTATTTGCAATTATGAATGATAGATCCCTGGTCTGTTCTGATACTGTGCATTATTTTAATCATGTCTATCTTCCTACATCCTTTTGTTATCTGTCCCCTCTTCTATAATCTTTTAACAGTGATACTTACTTATCTTAATTGCTTAATAGTTTTCTCTATTCGATATTTCCATGACGGCATTTGATTTCTCCCCTTCCTTTTCCTTACTGCTCTGGGTTTTTGTTTTAACACCTTATTTGTTCTTAATTTAACTGCAAGCAGTATATCCTATTTACTTATTTTATATCGTACAAATTTCTATGAGCAATCTTGATTACTATGTTCATTTGTTTTATCAAACTTCTAATATTTTGGTTCTTATTGACTTTCTGTATTCTATTTCTTTCATTGACCTTAACATGTCTATCCATCTCTATTAAATCAAGCAACTCTTCCCTTAAATAATTTTCTTCTAAACTAAGGGCATATTATTTGCTCTCAGTTTCCTGTGGGCATTCTACAAGAAGCCCTGGAACATCTTCCTGTGACATATTCTCTTTGGCTTTATCCTGTGTCATCTGTTGCTTTTTCATATGGGAACTCTCTGTTAATCTTTTTGTATATTTTCTATCTGGCAATTCTGGGCTTCTTGCATAATAGTAACAATACATAATTTATTTTTTATCCTCAACAGTCTACTTTTTCATCTTTATGGCTCTTTTTCGGCCTGCCAGTTTTTATGTTTTTTTGTAGACTACTATTTTCTTCTACAAAGGGGGGGGGGGGCATCCTCCCCCTGAGCCTCATCTTACCCCATTGTAGCAATGTTTCAATTTCATTAGGATTCTACACAGTCATTTTTTTCCATTCCTAGCACCAGTGTGCATATCAGGATTGGGCACTTTTTTATCCTGGGACTTGTGCACCCAGCTGCCTTTTTTATTTTTAACCTGCTTCTGACCATGATATATGCTATATAAAATGCAGTCTGTATATCAATGTGTCATCCTGGTGAAATTTTGTTTAAACAGGGCCCAGCTTGTGAAGGTACTCACCAATGTTCTTTTGCTTGCTGATTTTACCATCACTCCATTCAGACCCCTGTAAGAGAGGTAAGATTAGATGGATAACAACTTTTTTTTTTACATAAGGTATCTAGGATTAGACAATAAAAACTAAAACTAGATAGTGACTTGTGATTAAAACTTTTAAGTTCATTCAAACAAATACTGCATTTCTAGTAGAAGTAAGAGTTAGTAGTAGTGTAAAGATTTTTGAAGGCATGGAAGAAGCAGGTTCTTAACTTTGAAAATGAACTTGGTAACAAACATTGAGAAAATTGAGTAACAAGCATTTAACATGAAATGACCTACTTCTGCATCCTATTAAACAGCAACAGGTTA
>NC_056728.1:1142564327-1142634327 GCF_019279795.1 Protopterus annectens | reverse complement strand
TCAGGAGCATCTTACAACAGAATAAGTAATTTAAACTGAGAGCAATTCTTTTGGAGTCTGGCCTGGTATGTTTCAGGAGTCCTGAATAATTTTAAATTCTTAATGCAGAGGCATCCCAGTATGTTAATAAATGCAAAAGAAACATAATGTCAAAATTTAATCACAATATAGGCTACCTGTTGTGGAGTAGGTCCCTGTATAGGTGCTCCAAACCTGGTGGAGAGGCTGCTTCTCCTTGAGATCAACAAGTAAAAATAAAAGGAAAAGCATCTTTGTTCTATGTAATCACTCTTGTATTCTTGTACGTATTTTGCAGGCAGGCAGCTAACCAGAGTAGGATGTCCACATTTTCAAACACAAGCAGTGAAAACACTAAGAAAGCCTTCTTTGACCTTTAAGTTGTTCTATTTTTTCAAAGTAATCAGCACTGCTGTTTAGCAGACTTCATCACATAAAAGTAATGTACTCACCATAACATTTCATCTATGTTGCCCATTTTCATTCTTCTTCAACTGATGGGTTTGGATCTGAGACTCAGATCTGACTTGGCCACTTCTACTAGATCATCAAATCCAAGAACTCTTGATCTACTCCGTTTACCCATAATGCTCCACCAACCTGTTATTCTTCAGATCAAGTCTGCTGCCCCTATATATAAAGGAACAACCTGTTTTAGTCATTACCAAAGGCAGAAAGGAAGAAATGAAGCTGGAGCTCAAACAAGGAATAGAGGTTCCTGTGCAACTCATATATCTATCCAGAAGCAAAGGAAGGGAGCAGGTACTGGGAAGCTGAGGAAGAATGAAAATGGACAGCACAGATGGAGCACTATGGTGATTACATAACTTTTATTTCTGATGTTGCCCTTTTCATTCATTCTTCAACTGATGAGACAGAGTCCCCAGAAATGGTAACCTTGGGAGAACCTCATGTAAGGATTTTCTGAGTGTTGCAGAACCAAAGACTGCTCTGTTCCTGAAAATCAAATCTAATTTGTAATGAACAATTAAAATGTGAGAAGTAGTCCAAGTTGCAGTTGCACAAATGTCATCTAAGGAAGCTCTTGATCAGAAGGCTGAAGAAACTGTCATGGACCTCAGGGAATGAGCTCTAGGAAGCTTGGGCAAGGAGAAACCTTTTTACCACAAATAAAGGAGATGCCTTCAGTTAACCATTTGGCCAATGTAACTATGGGTGCTGGCTTGCACATTCTGTTAGGGGCAAAAGAAACAAATAATTGGTCAGATCTCTTGAAGTCTTTGGTTTCTGTGAAGGTAAAAATTAAGTTGTCTATGCACATCCAAAAGGTATTTGAAAAGTTAGGAAATAAAATTGGTAGATTAATGACCTGGTTTATGTAGGACTCAGAAGCTACCTTAGGCAAGAAAGATAGATTTGTTCACAAGGACACACTGTCTCTATAAAAAAAAAAACAGGTCAGAAGATAGAGCCTGGAGTTTGGATACTCATCCAACTGAAGTAACAGCAACCAAATTTATAATTTTCCAAGTCAAAAATGTAAGTTCTGCTTTGGCTGAAGGTTCAAAAGGAACCTGTGTCAAGGCCTGAAGCATGATAGTTAAATCCAAGGAAGGAGTAGGATCCTTTAATGGGTGTCTAGGTAGAAAGGCACCCTTGAGAAAGGCTTTACATAGTTTAGAAGAGGCTAGGGTAAAATTATTTTTACCCAAGTGGAAGTTAGAAATGGCAGCCAATTGAACTTTAATATATGAAAAACTAGCCCCTTCATTAAAAACTGAAGCTAAAAATTCAAGGATAGATGGCATGGATGCTGAAAAAGGGCCTAGGTCCTTGCTAAGAGCTCAGAAAATAAATCTTTTTCATTTATTCTTGTAAATCATTCTAGTAAAAGCTTTTGAGAGGATAACAATATGTGGTAGACAGGGGAGGAGAGCCTGGGCTGTCTAGCAATCAATGGAATTGGAGGAACCATGCAGTTAGTTTGAGGCCTTCTAAGTCTAGATGAGTCATGCCCATTGGGTTAGACAGGAGGTCTTGAATGGGATCCAGTATCCAGGGTGGATGCAGAAGGTGAGGCCAGAGGAAGAGAAACCAAATCTGACAAGGCAAAAGGGGGGCAATGAGGATTACTGTGCTGTTCGACTGGAATGCGTTCTGTAGAAATTTGGGAATTAGAAACTTTCTTTTGTTACCCTTTTGCTCTTTTGCCATGTTTCAATTTTCTTCTAAATGACTATAAACTCTGTTGGCATCAATTCCAGTTATAATTTATACATAATCAGATGGCAAGTTATTGGGCTATAGTTTTTAAGATATCTTGCTGGTTCACCCTTAAGGAGGTGTATTATTTTTCTTGTTGTTTACCAGGTTGGTGTCTGTTTGGGGTCCACATATAAATAGTTCTTACTCAGGCTAAATCTTCATGTAAAGATGTTAATACTTTTAGCCAAAAGTTAGGGACTGCATCTGGGTCTGGGGTTTTCCAGATAGAGGCTTTTCTTAACTTTGTTTTTATCTCTCTGACTATTACTTTATCCGATTTCATATTCTGTACATTTGTACTTCTTATTGCTTTTACTTCTTCTGTCCATTTAGCATCTTTGTTATGTCTACAGGATATTCATAGATATTTCTCCAAAATGTGTCTATTTATTCTTTTTTTGGGGTGTTTTTATTTTTTTGCCTTGTTTCCCAATTCTCTATAAATCTTTAAGGGTCATCAGTGAATTGTGTATTTTGTAGTTTTCCTTTTATATTTATCTGTGCATCTGTTAAGTTTTTCTGCCTGTGTTGATATTTTTAATTTATTATTTGCAATTTTGAATGATGGATCCCTGGTCTGTTCTGATACTGTGCATTATTTTAGTCATCCCCGGGATTCATGAACCTTGCACCAGGCGCACGCATAGCGTAGGCGTTATAATGCCAAATATGGCCGCCGAGCGATTCAGGTACGATTCAATTCCACGTGCACTACCGGCATACGCCAGATCTGCGCAGCCCCCGGCGTAGGTATGCTAAACACCCTATGTGCGGTGTGTCACCATGCAAATGAAGGCATATAGCGATTCACGAAGTGGTGCAGGCATAGCATAAGCCCACGGCAATGTAAACCAAAAAAAACCAGTTTACATTTCCACAAACATAACATCCGAGTAATGGAAGAGTGTCAGACCCAGGTATCACACTGTTAACATATGCCAATGGCGAAATACACAGACAATGGCAAAAGAAAACATGCACAACACGTAAATAACAACTTAAATGGCATGTCCACAGTAACTCACATCAGAACCACAGGACATGTGTGCAGAAGGTGCAACATAATGAAATAATATAACAATGTTACAAAACAGCATCGTAATAGACATCAGGTTCACAGCATAATACACCATGGTATGCATGGAATGCCACAACCACGGTGCAAGGGTTGCCAAGGACTCGCGGCAGTCTTCGGCATGGTAACTATGAATTAGTAGTCAATGCCATGCAAATGAGGCAGATAATACTGAATCGCAAATTCCCCGCCGGAGTAAGGTTGTACCAAATGGCGCAGTGGTAATACACAGAGGGGTGGCTCAGAGGGAATACATGACATCTGCAGAGGGGTGTGCCACCGTAGCAGTAAGCACATTGGAGCACAGCAAACCTGGGCTGTACATCGCAAATCAAAGCTGCAGGACCAGGGTGTGGGGTAATAGTTTAGCTGAGAGCACACAATGCGTGCAAAAGTGCATGTGTACGAGGATGACAACGTTCCCGGAACCTAGTCATGTGACGCACGCCCCGCTAACAATATCGGAAACAGGAAGGTGATGTGAAGAATATAAGGAAATGTGGAAGAAGTGTAATTGGAGTACTAATGAGCAATCAACACTAATCAACCCATGAAGGCCAGTTGGCGGCAGCTGACAACTCTGCATGCAGAAACCTGCAAAATGGGATAGGGGAGGCATATGAATGCAAAGAAAGTAGGGGAGGTAGCAAATTGCAAAGATAGAAGACCTGACACAGCAGAGCAAAGCAGTCAGGCAGCACAACGGCAGTAGCACACAAAACGCATGATATGCCATGTCCATGAAAGTACAAATGACAGTGCTCTGCAGGATGCATGCCAGAAAATGGTAGGTGCAACGTGCAGAAATAGTAAGGGAAGGTTGAAAGGTAATCCATGGCAGACAAGAGTAATGCAACACCAAAGGCAACACCATTGTAGTTCCATCGGTAAAACACGGAAGATAACCCTTAGATACGGCCGTACAAACACACCCTATGACATCATCGGTGTGCACAGCACAATAGTATAAAGTGTGAATGCACACAACACACAGCCGTGTATTCCCAAACGCCGCACCATAGGTGTAAACACACGGGGAACTTTTAAAATGTACATGTTGGGTGCTGCCATAGCTGTGATCCATCAGCATGTGTTAGAGACAGACGGTGTTGTGGAGGAGGATGCCGACAACCACCGCAGGCCTCGGAGGAGAAGGAGAGTGTTCAGACCAAGGGTAACCTACCAGGGGCTACATGACCTGGAGATAGTAGAGCGTTACAGGGTGGACAGGGACATGTTACAGCAAATAGTTGAGCTGTGCCGGCCACGCCTGAGAACAAGAAACAACAGAGGGGAACCCATCCCAGTGGACACAAAGGTATGTGTAAGCTTGCGAATACTGTTCACAGGTACCTTTCAAAGGCCAACTGGAGATATAATGGGCATCTCACAGGCATCAGCATCCAGGGTACTACACCAGTTCCTGGATGCCATGTTACAACATGCCAATGAGCATATATACTTCCCCAGATCTTAGGAGGATTTGGCTAGCAATATGCGCTACTTCCACCGTGTGGCACAATACCCGGAGGTACTGGGTGCGATAGACTGTACGCACATACAAATCAAGTCACCACCTGGCGAGCAGGGTAGACGTTACATAAACCACAAGGGATTCCACTCCATCAATTGCCAGGTCGTGTGCAATGCCCAGGGCATTATCATGGATGTGTGTGCTGGCAGCCCTGAAAGTTACCACGACTCCCATATCTGGCATGCCTCACAGCTGTATCAGGTATTTGTCAGGGGGGACATCCCACAAGGCCATCTCGTGGGGGATGCTGGCTATGCACTGGAGCCGTGGATGATGACTCCCATCAGAAATGCACACACACACACACACATGCAAGAATGCCATAATGAGGCACACGCACAAACCAGAATAATCATAGAGCGTGTGTTTGGGATGCTGAAATCACGGTTCCAGTGCTTGGATACATCTGGTGGAGCCTTGCAGTACTCTCCAGGCACATGTGCCCACATATTCATAGTATGTGCCATGCTACATAATATGATCCTGCGGAAGCAGCTGCTGCAGGGACATAATGGTGAAGGGCCACAAAGCCCACCACAATTGCCAAGGCCAGTCCAGGCACAGAGGGTTCCAGACCAGGAACACACTGTGCCAGCCCCAGTAGGCAGATGGAGGCGTACCCAATATGCCTACGCCTTGGCAAAGAAGGAACGTATAGCACATACTCTGACAGCGTAGGCCCCATGGACTGACACCTCCCCACCTGCACACACAGTGAAATGGACGGCACACAAACATGACCACCTGTAAAGTGTAATGTATGGGTGGCCTTATGTGTGACTCCAACATAGGCAGCCCCCAAACACTGTAAACCCAACAGCCAGTGGAACATGTAACGCCAACACCTGAACAGTACATGAGTCCTACAGCATATGGCGTTGCTGTGTGCCTGCCACGTTCGCCGCAAGATGTATACTTATAGAGATATATATATATATATATATATATATATATATATATATATATATATATGTATATATATATATATATATATATATATATATATATATATATATATATATATATATATATATATATATATATATATATATATATAGATAGATAAATATGTACACATATACATATATATAATACAGATAAGACAGGGAATTAGAGGGATATAAGGTGACTGAGATGTATCCCGCGATATCTGTACATAGTATACATAGTGCAACGACAATCTGAACATCCGGGAGGTTCAAAATAAGAGGATACCGCCAACCATGGAACGTGTAACATACCGATATGCATAACCGCGAGACTGAAAGACCACCAGAACACAGTACTGTAACAGTACATGCGCGTGTAATAGTATGATGATATGAAGGGAGAGGTAGACACCGCCACTGGTGTTGCGGTCCACGTAGGTACTGTGTGCAACCGTCCCCGTGAGTGCCGTAGTATGTGTACGTGTGCGCTGAGGGTGCCGTGTGCGTCGCTGTGTGAGTGTAATATGTGTGTGTCTGCAACATGTGTATGTTGGTGCCAAGTTAGAGGCAGAGCAGAATATTAGGTGTAGGCATATGGTAAACTAGCCTCAGGCATATGTTCACTACTAGTCCCAGAGTAGTAGTGACAGCCCCACCCTGGCTAGGTGTGTCGTGACATAGAACGATACAAAGTGAATATGTCCCAGATGGTAGCACAGGAATATTCCCCATAAGAAATGGAAAGGACATATGTAATAGTCATGCCTGTATGTACGACACTGATATGTTACATGCAATATGATACGTTGGCAAAGTCACACAGCAATAGGTATGTATCGCGGAAATATGTATGTGCTACCCCAGTACTGACCGTGGCCACGTGTTGGCCCGTAAACACCGCTGTGTGTTCTACAAGTGTCAAACAATCCATTCCCATCTGAATATGTGGCAACCACTGGCAAACAGGCTATCCCAACAACAGGACCACAATGACTGCAAATATTTGGGACAGAATGACAAGGAATAGTTGTCACGTACACATAACCGCTGATATACCACAGATGTTACGGAGGTATACATGCATCAAGCTCACCTGCAGGCGATACCGACACCACATGACAAAAGCTCAACCTACAATCCCATAACAAAAGACTATTAACTGTTAGCTCTCCAAGTAGGGATGGAGCACACAGACAACTATACTGGTTATGTAGAGATGCAAGGCCCACAAACCGTATCCGTGGCGTACAACCACCGATATCCCCCATTGTAGATAATAAAGGAATACAAACTGTAATAGCAGCACAAACATACAGTCAGTCAATGATATCTGCATAACCACAACATATCGTGTGGGAGACACAATTAAAGGCGGATGCATAATTGCATGCATTGTATAAATGCAAACAATAGCCATGTTACAGTTTTGAATGCAATACTCCGTTATCATTTGTCGGCAGGACAGGTACACCCACATGTTGAACCAAATACTACACCTGTCACACACAATCCACGGGTGACTTGAATGCAGAATATACTTGTCCCTATGCATAGCAGATGCAGTTACACATAACATAAGACAATACAGATCATCTCCACGAAGGTAGGGCAAATATCCAATGCCCAGGCGGAGAATCCAATTATACCCCAGTATCGACGCGTAATTACCGAATGGAGTAGATGCACAGGTGATATGCACGTAATTACTCACGTACACATAGCCGCTGATATACCACAGAAGTTACGGGGGTATACATGCAGCAAGGCCACCTGCAGATGATATCGGAACCAATTAACAACAGCCCAACCTACACTCCCATAACAAAAGACTATTAACTGTTACCTCTCCAAGTAGGGATAGAGCACACAGACAACTATACTGTCTATGTAGAGATGCAAGGCCCACAACCCGTATCCGTCACGTACAACCACCGATATCCCCCACCGTAGATATTAAAGGAATACAAACCGTAATAGCAGCACAAACATACAGTCAGTCAATGACATCTGCATAACCACAACATATTGCGTGGGAGACACAATTAAAGGCGGATGCATACTTGCATGCATTGTATAAAGGAATACAACAGCCATGTTACAGTTTTGAATGCAATACTCCATTATCATTCGTTGGCAGGACAGGTACACCCACATGTCGAACCAAATACTACACCTGTCACACACAATCCACGGGTGACATGACTTCAAAATATACTTGTCGCTACGCATAGCAGTTGTAGTTACACATAACATAACACAATACAGACCATCTCCATGAAGGTAGGGCAAATAGCCAATGCCCAGGTGGAGAATCCAATTATACCCCAGTATCGACGCGTAATTTCCGAATGGAGTAGATGCATAGGTGATATGCACGTAATTACTCACTGAGGAACAGCAATTGGTGGGATGAATCCACATGTTGCAGGTATCGACGTATATAAGGATGACTCTCAGGATATTCAAACCGTATGCTCATACCGAAACAGCATTGTACTACCGAAAACGAAAGGAAACGGAAAAACAATACATGGAACGAAACACCAACAAGGTATGTAGAACACACGATATGTAAGGTTGTGTAATGCATGATCTGTATTAATAAGCTGTACTGTATGTGAATGGTGGTTGTAATTAATTACACTTGTCCGTAATGCATAAAGTGGTGAAAGGTAGTTATGTAGTGATATCTTGCTGAGCATACCAATGCTTGTAGACACCGTGTGTACAGCAGTGGGACATCATGTACACAGCGGAGACACCACAAGGGATGCCACAGGAGGGCATTAAAGAGAACAATGCCATACCACACGCTGTTGCTGGCAGTGGATGTCCAACAAGGAAGTGCCATAGCAGGGGATAGTACGTGTATGTATACTGTCACAGCACGCATGTGTATGAGCATATACCGTTGATGTCATATGTAAGGTGTGGCCGACGTGCAAGTATGCCCTGCATTAGGGGATACTATGTGAAATATGTGTAATGTAAAGTTGTCTAGGTAGATATGACAGATATCATACACAGTATCACAGGCTTATCATGCATAACACAGGTATCGCCTATTGGTATGTACAATAACAGGATACATATGGCCTGTAGGTATGGGACAGAGTAGTAGCATGATAGTTAGTCTAAATGGAAGGGACACCAAGTAACCATGCCCAAAGGACTTGTAGTAGCTGCACAGGTGCACAGTGGGCAACAATGCAGTCTGGCAGGTCCATGCGTAAGCACATGTGCAGTGTACACAGTAGTGTCACCTCTCCATGGTAGTGTCCTGTGAACAGCAGAGGCAGGTGTCAACTGCACCTCTACACAGTACCGCTGCTGTGGTGGTACGAGGACTATGTGTCACTCAAACAGCAAGGGAGGTATCACATGAACAGTGCTACTGTGTGTCCCTGCAGGATGTACACAGGACCTATGTTCCACAGCATGGTATGTGTTGTGTTCATGGAAGTAACACAGAAGCCCAGCCCATGCAGTGTGGCATGTGTGCACATATCCAGGAGCATTTCGTTCACACTGCCCACCGCTGATGTCATGTATGAGGAGTATATGCATCACTAATGTGGAGGACATGGGCCGTGTCAGAGCAGAAGACACCCCTGAGTATGTGGTATGCAGATGTGTACAGATGTGTTATCCGTATGTCAGCTGCATATGTAAACTGTCTGAGCCCAGTAAACATTGTGGCATGTCAATGTTGTGCCATGTAAAGCTGTAGCTGTTGTTGAAGGTACACCATAAATGTGGTATTGTACCCTTGACTGTGTGTAGATGTGTGTAGTTCACAGGTACAATGGCTACCTATGTACCAGCATCACACACAGTACAGATAGGTGTGGCCTTGCAGAAGGATATCCATGCCACAGTGGAATACGGTAACCACAGGACTGTGTGTGGCATATGTGTGTACTGCAACCATGTACAATGTGATATGTATGTACGGGACCACTATCCATGTGATAGTCAGTGGGTGAATGTTGTTATGCAAAGGTGATGTGCATGCACCATGTGTCATGCATCCTGATGCCATGATACTCATATGAAGTATCCGCCACACTGACACCCATATGGTTGGTATCGGTATGAGCTGGTGGAGCAATAATGGCGCTTGGTATGTAGGTGTGGGAAATCTAGGCATGGACAGTACTCTGCGACAGCATGTTCTGTATGTAAGCATATAGTGAACATGAGTGGCCCTATGACTGAGGACTGTGTAATGCAATATGTACCTGACATGTAGTAGGTACTATGGTATGCTGGCACCACTGTGTGTACTGTCCATGAGCCACATAGCATAACATCCTGAGACACAGGGTATGATGTGCAGGTGGATGTGTATGTTGTCAATACCAGAATGTGGAATGGTGCTGAAAGGCAATGTGAGGACAACGTATGATGTGTCGGCCTCCGTACCATCCTCAACTGCCCATGCAACTGTATGACAGGAGGCCAGCATGTGTATGTGCCTTGCTGTGGCATACACAAGCCCAACATGGGTGCTAGGAAAGGACTGGAGGCCATCAATGTGTGTGGGAATCACGTTCCTGAGGATGTGCCCCATTGCCATGCAGAATGGTCCAGTCATGGGTGTATGACTATAGTCCCACTCGTGCAATGCAGTGCCACCCGTGTGTAGTGCGATAGATGCTGCTGTGCGGCAGTCAGGGTCCACAATGTCCGACAAAAGGCTAGCAGTGAATATAGTGGCCTGGTGCGGAGACATATACCGAACAGGTTGGTGGGACATTACAGCCAGGGACATTGAAAGGTGACATTGGGCCAGTGTCCCAGGACATATTGTGTGCATGTCAGTACTGTGTATGTGACCACAGGGACACTACGATTTCCATGTACGGATTGCGACCCTGTAGTGAGTGAGAGGGTGTATTGTCAGTAAGTACGCCATCACCTGGCACGTTGCCAGCATTAGCTCGGTCTGCAATGCTTGGGTGACTATTGTATGTGACATCAGATGTGGATGTTGCCAAAGAATACTGACATACCACCACAATGCCTGAGGCCCCACACCGCAATGTGCGGCAGTCATGTTGAGGTAGCTAACCTTGGAGTATGTGATGATGGACCTCGAGGACTCACCATGGCTGACAAGTGATGCACCGCACACATGTGAATGTACACCACTGTGCAACAGCCTGTACATGTGGTTGTACATCATATGTGCATGGAACATGACCACCACAGTGGCGTCTGTGAACTGGTCAGTACTGCCATGTCTCTGTGTGGAATAGCATGATTCCTGCAATTGTGTACATGCTACTGAAGCGCACTGTGGTATGTGTCAGCATATGTATGTGCAGTGTCCATCTGCTTGGGTGTCATGATGTTAACAACTGCTGTTAGCAGACGTCTGTAGTAGTTGTTGTAGTACACATGTTCCGTGTATGCTGTGATGGGTGTGTTTCCAGGGTGTGGCTAGCAAGGCCGTGTAGCATATGTGTTGAATCCACCAAAGAGGGGATAACCCCAGGTGTGTCACACCAGTCACATGGAGGTAGTGTTCATGCTAAGGGTAGTGTAGGTATGGTATGTGTTGTGTATTGTTTCATCCAGCTGAGCGGAGTGCATGACTCAAGCATGGGTAGGTACATGGGTGTCTATCCCAGGGAAGTGTGGGTTAATGTCAGCACACAGCAGTAGTAGCTGTCTGAGGCCCAATGTACACTATAACAACACAGATGGTATGTAACCTGTGGTGTACACTGTCGACTCTGTCGCTTGTTACAATGTGTATAGCGGTCACAAACACGGTTATCTGCACATGGAGCACCTATGATGCATTGTGTTAAGCAACTATCCAGGATGTGTGCAAAACACTGTGTGATGTGTGAACCCCTCATCTGTGGGTGTTCCGGTCCAGGTATGTGCCTGGAAGGTACGGTCCGTGTACAATCCGTAATCGCAGGTGTGCTGCGCAGAGCATGGAGGCAGGTCCCAGTCACCGCAGACATATGTGAGTGGTGCAATAGTGTGTGTGCCTCGCTTGTGTGCATCACAGTGGAAGATGCAAGCATTGTTCCACATGACCCCATGCCGTGCCTGCCAGTTACAGCCCTGCCGGTGACAGTTATGTGAAACTGCCAGAGAGGCAGTATAGCATGTGAAGATGTACATGTGTGCTCTACACCCCAGGCTGATGGCTGCAGGTCATGAGTGCCACAGCATTGTGTTTGACCTGGACTGTCATAGCGGTCAGATACCACATGCCTGTACAATAACAGTAGGAGCATAGGCAACAGTTGCAGTGACACAGTAGGTCAATGTACAGTGTTCCTGTGTCCAGACCACTGCTGACTGTACACCATGGCTAGAAACACACCCAGAGGGCTATAACACCGGTGAGTCATTGCATGTCCCAGTACACGTAGTCTGTGTATTGCCATCACAGGACAGTCACAATAACATGATGTATGAGAGATATATTGTACCAGGTGATGTGTCATGTGTGCGTATGTTGAGTTGCAGAGGTGTTCACCCATCCGCAACATCTCTGTGCATGATGCCTTGTGTAACATGATGTGTGGAACTGCATTGTGATTCACAACAGTGTCATCTGTGACTGGTGTGCTGTGAATGGTGTAACCCATGAGTCTGCGGGATATACACTGGTGATGTTGGCTGCCATGCTGGGGGCCACCAGTGGTGCCTACAGTGGTCATACAGACATATTGCATACATTGTTCTTGCAGGAATGTCCATTGTTGTAGATGATGTGGTACTACGTGATGGTAGGTGTGTGTTGTGAATGTTACCCATCCAGACGTGACCATCAGGTGCAGTCATGGTTGTCGACAGCATCACCCCCATCCACAGCTGTCAGCACCCTGTCCCCAGAATGGGTAACAGTAGCCCTCGTACTGTATGACTAATGTGCAGATCGTAGAACACCTACTACTGGCTGACTAACAGTGTCATATAGGAAGGGTATATGATGGCTGGAATACGCTGCTCCAATGTATAAATATGATATCCCAATGAATTACAATGATTCCCATCTAGTAAGCCATGGCTGGCATGTAAACTGTGTACAACAATGACTGTGTGACAGACCCTTCCAATGTGGAGCTGTGATGAACATGCACCCATTAGAACACCAAATGAGGTACATTGCACGTAATGATGTACAACTGACAGCTATGGGCACAGCATGGATGCAGAAGCACATCTCCCACAGGCAGTACCGCTGTACGTTGGTAGGGGGGCATTGCACGAGTACATGTGACAGTTGCTGTATTGCCACATGTACGACATATCCGTCATATAGGGGTAGCACTGGTACGTGACGGTTGGACATGCCTGTACATACGACCATGTCCCACAGGATATGTGTTAAGTGTGTACAACACCTGTTGTACCTTCAGCAAGCTGTGAAGTGTATGACTGCCAGTGTACCTGTGTGACATGTTGTGCAATGGGTGCAAAGGTACACAGTAGGGCATTACATGCTCACATGTCCTGCACAGGTGCATAGCTTGAACATACAATACAAATAGGGTGTTGGATAATAGCAACCCACAAGTGGTGATGAGTACGGGTGGCAATGCACTATCACCTTTCTGGGTAAGGTGTGCATGTCCATGACACATTAGCACCTGAGATGTTAGCAGTACAGCTGTACAGGGCGGCATGTATATTTGATTACAAATACCCTTGCGTGTTCCACCAGTGGCCTGTTGACAGACAGACATCAACACAATGTGCAGTATTGACATGTGCACAGCACATCACCGCTGGCTACAGTAGAACAGGGTTAATGTGTTGACATGTGCACAGAACGTCAGCACCAGCTACAGTCGAACACAGTATGTGTTGAACCCCACCGTCATTGTAGCCCATGCCACAGAGAGAAATGTTATGCATCTGTGTATGTACGGCTGGGAATGGACCTGGCCTAGCAGTAAAGCTGTGTCAGTGTTGTGAACAACATACTGAATGGGCTGTGTGTGTGAGGTGTGTGTCATAAGTGTATGGTCTGATGGATGATACCAGCATTGCCACCACTATGTGAACATCCCCGTCCCCATAAATGAATACCTAAGCTGTGCTCAACACCATGGTCACTGTGGAAGGGATGGTGCTGTGCGGTGCACCTGCCGACATGGTGGTGACAGCAGGCACTGGATGTAGACATATGAGGTACCCATGTCAGGTCGGGGTACCATCCATGTACACGGGATATCACCGTGCGGGCATATACAGCACTGTGATGAACAATATTACAGCACATAGCACCTGTCAGGGGTAATGTTTATGCATGGATGTGTGATACCAGCATGCACCATACACACACCCACCATGCAGCATGCTGCCTACCTTGCAGAAGGACATTGTCCACACCATGATGATGGACATGCGACATGTCCATATACCCATATAAATGACATATGGAATGGACAGCCACCGTCCCAATACTGGTATTCCACAGGCTGGACACATCCCTGTGCCATATATGTGATATACCCTGCCATACCATGCAACCCTGTCCATCAAGGCTGCACGTGCCATCACAGTCATACATGGTGCAATGGCCACATGGCACATGCACTATCAAATGACTGGATCAGTAATGTGGCACTGATGCACCTTGTGGTGTCACAATTGCTGTGTGACAGCATGTAAAACGTGTGCGTACATGCTATGTTTGACCATCCCTGCAAATGTCATATGATTAGACATTGTCCCATGTGTATCACATGTGCAATACAGGCGAGCCGTGGCAGGATGTTCAACACCCATACAGTGCTGAGTAGATGTATATGGCAAAACACATGCATGTACAGGTGTCCATGTGTATGTGTGCAGTGCCACTGCTGACGTCCATAACGGCTGCGTCTGTGATGCTATGTGACATATACACAGCATCCAGGTGAACAGTAGTACTGTGGACACATCGGGCCAAGTGCAGATTGGTAAGAACACAGGTGCAGGCAGGTACACATGTCCACAGCAAGTTACCATCTACATGGCGTATGTGCAGTGTGATGAGTTGACACAGAGATATGATATGATATCCACTGCATAACGGTGTGACAGGTGTGACAGCAACACGTCAGCTGTGTCAGTGTCATGATGAGTCTCAGAGATTACTGTGCAGATGTCGTACATGTCATAGCAATGTATGTTCAGCGGTATGCCAGTACATCAGTGTGAATGTGACCTGTCACCATCATTATGTCTTACAGATAATGCCACATTCACGACTCCCAGCCTTCAGCCGCCAGGAGGATGAAGTCATCATACCATTGCTCCATGACAACTATGACATGCTGTTCAGCCATGTGCCACAGCAAGCACAGCAGCGGGATGACCTGTGGCAGGATATACGCAGGAGGGTGAATGACGTGGGTGGCAACAACTGCACCTACCAGCAGGTACGCCGACACTGCATGGACCTCATATGGCATGAGAAACAGCGTGCCACTGCAATCGCCAGAGAACAAAGTGGAACAGGTGGTGGGCCACCAACCCAGCCCCCACTCACACACACAGAGGAGCTACTGGCCAGTCTGGGGACACCCAGGGAACAGCATGCAGAAACACTAGCCGCCATCGTGGAGGTATGTGTCTCCCAACCAATGAGCCTGGAGTTGCCTGGTAAGTCAGTCCTGCATATGAGTATGATATCCACTGTAGTTGCAGGTGTCACTGTACATCATGTAAAGTAACAACACATGCCAGGTATATGGGCACACGTCGCATACTACAGTATGCTACGTTGTGTATGCAGACGTGTGCATACCATATGCTATCACACAGGTACATGATGTCACATGCACAGTGCGAACTGTGGCTGTCATACTGTCATGGATAATGTTTATACTGTTGTGTCTCCCCTATACAGGTACCTCTGGCGTGTCGCACAGACATGGGTCCGTCGCAGGTGAGACTGTTGTCAGTATCAGGCATGTTACAGTGTAGAGTTATTTGCCATGTGGCCAGGTATAACATGCACACCTGGGTTTTGTTCCAGTCACGTTATACAGGTTGCACCACCAGACACACACATGCCACCCGTGTGCAGTAGATACAACCGTTATTATACTCCGGCATGAAACCACAGTACCTGTCAATGTGATATGTGCGGTCAGCTATGCATACAACGGTGGAGGTGTTCTACAATGGATGCATATGTAGTATGCATTGGAACAACATTCGTGGTACGCACACAGTACCACACAGTGAGCAGTGATCTGGGCAGCACACAGGTGTCACCAATGTGACATATGCCCCTGCATTGTGTGCACACATTGTGACATGCCACCTGACATGTCCCAAGCTTGTGGTGTTCTGTCTGCAATATTGTCACACCATCACATGACCTACACCTGACATAACAAACATCCACACTGTTGTCTGCATAGCCCTGTGGATTGTGACACCTCTGACATGTATGGGTGTATGTCACATGGGACACCACAGACATGTGTACAAGATGCCCATCACACACAATTGTCCAAGACCCGTTCACACATGGCCATGGGTGATAGCCACAGGCATGTTGCCACACAGTACGTCTGATGTGGATAGACCCCGTTGCACATTGTCCACACATAGTGCAATCATAGCCATAGTGGACCACCTGTACATTTGATGTGTTACACCGGACAACCAGAATGCCTGTCTGCAGCCACCGGAGGTGTCACCGATGTCTACCATATATGTGCTGTGGAACAGCATGACTGTGTTGCAGTCATGGCAATGCAATGCGCCCATGTTATGCATTGCACAGCAACATACATGTGCCATGTTGCCATGCAGTGGCACAGTGCCTGTACTCCACACTGTATAGCTATGTACACGGCTCACACTAACCACACCTGCACATACATATTTGCTAAACATGCATTCTATCTGTAGACTGTACACACAACACTGCACTGTGAAGCCCATTATGATGCGGTGCATGTGGCGGGACACCATTGTGTCACACATGTATACATGTTACTGCACATGTCAGCGGATTACATGTCAAGGTAATGTCAGCCATGTGTACTGTTAACCTGTTTGTGGCCACATGGTGTATCACGGTGATGCATGCAAACTACCATGATTGTGTGTACTGCATGCCTACTGATATGACACCTGCTTGATGTAGTTTGCACCCCAGGGTGGTATGCATACTAACACTATTAATGTCTAAGCTGCATTCCCTGTGCTGTAGTGCAGGAATGCTGCATGCCATCTGAAATATCACATGCATGGTGTGTCTGTGTGTGTGTGTCTGTGTGTGTCTGTGTGTGTGTCTGTCTGTGTGTGTGTCTGTGTGTAATGTACCTTACAGTATGTCTTTGCATTCACAGGTGGTGTAGGTGCGTTACCCTCCTGCGGTCCATCTGATGTTAGTGTCCCCACAGATACTAGCGGTGATGACCATATGCATGAGGTACAGGCAGGGTTGTCAGGGGCAGAATCTGCGCCATTGGTTACCATCCCACCTATGTCCCCCTCATCCCCGCACACGATTCTGATGCCAACACATACCACATCACCGTTGCCCATAGAGGAAGGACAGTCAGCGTATGTTGGCATTGAACAGGAATGTGTGGTGGCTACAGAAGGTGTGACTACACACCATGTTGCCAGTGTAATGACTGGTGATGTGCCACACAGGCATGTGGCTGATGCTGCTCGTAGGTGGACCTCTGGCAGACATGCACCTGCAGTACAGGGCGCAGCAGCTGGTATCACCAGACACATGTTCCAGACTGTAATGGCGGCACAGGCACGTGCAGAACGGCAGAATCAAGAAGGGCAGAGGCTGCAGAGGGCTGCAATCTGTACCCTAAATGACAACATCCAGTCATTGGCGAATGCTCAACAGCAGATTGCTAATGTACTGGATAGGCGATTAGGTGAAATGGTTGGAATCCTCGACTGAGGCATGGCAATCCGCGAGCGTGAGCTGTCTGTGCTGGAACACCTGGTAGGGGTGAGACGTAGGACACGTGGGCGTAGGCCAGCAACACCACCTAGTGTAGGTCGACGTGTGCGTGCCACCACTCTTGCCCACTCACATAGTGCCGGTAGCAGTAGCAGTGCAGCTGGTGCTGCACTGTCCACACCAGGACACAGCAGGCTACGTGGACGTAGCCCTGGCCGGTCCCATTGTGGACACGGTTCCAGCGGACATGTGTCATTGGACAGTAGCCACTCTATACCTCCACCTGGTAGTGCCCGTGCAACCCCAGGCAGGCACAGGTCACGTGGCCGCGGACGGACACAGTGAGCTGTACAACCTGCACTGTACAGTCTGGGGCTGTCAATTATACCCTGTGCTAGGCATCACATATGGCTGAACTGTGTACACACATACCCACACACAGCAGACACAACTGTAGGGCTCCACCACATCCACATGCATTCTGCACAGACATGTCCAGTAAACTCACTGGCCCTTACACACACACACATGATGTTATCCATTGGTGCAGCCTATGCCCCTGACAAACATATCACCCTGTGCATATGATGAAGCCTCTGCCGCATCCCTGTCATCCACACCATCGGTGCAGGGTTATGCAAATATATTCTGATGCACAGGGTGGACAGGATAGTGAGAGGTGTATGTGATACCTGTGTATGCATAGCGTGGGATGTGTATGTTGCAGTGGTTCTGTATGAAAACTGACAGATGCGTATGTGACGTGGGTTGTGTACTGTCAACATGCAGCAGACATACCATGTAGTGCAGGTGCAGCATGCATTGTGATGTGTTCACGGTATGTGTGATGGTTACATGTGTAGCACCATGTTGGTTCTGATAACCTGAATCCCTCCTATGGTGTACTCGCATGTGCCTACAGGGAGCACTGTTATCGGTCCCCCACGTGTAGCTGTGGATAACCCACAGGCACATCTGGCAATAGCAGCATACTACATGTACCCGCAACCTGCCTGGACACCTACATGACACACATGTCCGCACATATACTGCACCTGATGCATGTGGTCGGTGCCACAGGCTACAGTGGACAGAGACGTCACATACATAGCAGGACACACTACAGGTATGGTGACATGGTGCAGGTGTCATACACAGTGTGCTGGCCACTGACTTCAGGTGTCACCTGTCAGCTGTGGGGCACGCTGTGCAGCAGTAGGACCCTGTAACAGTACAGGAATATGGTCGCAATCGTGGAGTGTACACCACTATGATGCACACCTCATAGTGGGCAGATGAGGACACCTGCCTGTGTGGTCAGCACCCTCACAATACTATGCACCCACACGCCATGTCACAGGGGGCGGACTTGCACAGGTGGCCAGTATGGCTCACACCTATGGCATCGACAGGGTTGTGCAATGCAGCACCAGTACGGGATGGTCACCCTGTGTGGTTAGTGTCCGTTCACAACAGTATATTTGCATTCACCCTCACACCAAGCAGCAGACATACAAACATGTTGACACACACACATTGTGGTGACCACACATGTATACACAGAGAGACAACGTGTTGCATGTACTGCACCAACCAAATCCATGCACCCCACAATGAGGTATGTACAGATCTCTACTATGGTGTACAGGGATGTGTAGCATGTGGGACATATTCCCCCCGATATGTGGCATACATGGGCACACATTCATGCACACATGTCAGTGCTGGGAATACTACACCCGCCATATGATACGTGTGCAGGCTTGCAGCGGTATGTAGTACATTATGTGTACCAACACTGTATCCGGCAGATGTGCCGATATATGCACTTGGGAGGTGGTAGGTGTTACAGTTGCCATGTGACATACAGTCGACACCTGACCGCTGGGTATGCATTATGCCAGCACTGTCATGTAACAGCGACATAGCATACTGTATGCACATGGCAGGGTACATTTTGACATGTCTGTTGACATACATAAAACATGGACTGTGGTATGGTATCACAGCTGTCACAGGCAAACAATACAAGGGTATGTGTCCCAGTCAACACCGCTACACCCTGTAGTGGGGGCATTCCACAGACATGGGTCCACCTTCCATTCGTGTGTGTAGCACCGCGTACGCCAGTGTTATGCATGTGGTACATCACAGGCTTTGTATGTGTCATGTGTGCAGTCCATGCACACATCCAGACAATCACATGTATGACATATCCGGACGTTGGTTCACTCTGGTACAGCAGCAGTCATGTGTCACAGCTGTGTCAGGGCCGTGGTATGTGTGGAGCTGACCTGTCCATGTATACTGATATGGGTGGACTACATCACACATGTTGGATCATTGTTAGTACATGTGTACTCTGCACAACTGGTGTACACTGCTATACAGACCTGTGGACATATGTCACATGCTGTTGTTGGACTGTGAGGCTTACTGCTGCACCGATGACATGGTGCTGGCATGGCAGCTACAGTGTTCACTGCAGTGTGTACATGTTTGACCTGCACCCGTGATGCCTGTGATGTCATCTGTGTGTGTATGAGTAACTGCATGTGTGACCACCCTGTGCATGTGGACAGGTTTACCTTACTGTGACCTGCAGTGTGTACACTCCGTCTGCATGCTGGATGGCGCGTAGCAAATGCTAAGTGTGTGGGCATGCCCAGTAAGCAGTTGTGTAGATGGACAGACAGTACATTGCACACTGCGCCCTTCTGTGATTATACCCCGTGTGCATGTATGTTTCCCCTTTGCAACCGCTAAGTGTGTGAGCATGCCCGGTTTGCTGTTGTGTAGGTAGACACACAGTACATTCCACACTCTGCCCTTTCATGATTACACTCCATGTGTATGCATGTTTGCACTTTGCAAATGCTAAGTGTGTGAGCATGCCCAGTAAGCAGTTGTGTAGATGGACACACAGTACATTGCACACTGCGCCCTTCTGTGATTATATCCCGTGTGCATGTATGTTTCCCCTTTGCAACCGCTAAGTGTGTGAGCATGCCCAGTTTGCTGTTGTGTAGGTGGACACACAGTACGTTCCACACTCTGCCCTTTCATGATTACACTCCATGTGTATGCATGTTTGCACTTTGCAAATGCTAAGTGTGTGAGCATGCCCAGTAAGCAGTTGTGTAGATGGACACACAGTACATTACACACTGCGCCCTTCTGTGATTATATCCCGTGTGCATGTATGTTTCCCCTTTGCAACCGCTAAGTTTGTGAGCATGCTCGGTTTGCTGTTGTGTAGGTGGACACACAGTATGTTCCACACTCTGCCCTTTCATGATTACACTCCATGTGTATGCATGTTTGCACTTTGCAAATGCTAAGTGTGTGAGCATGCCCAGTACGCCATGCATGGACACACAGTACATTCGGCACCGACGTCTGATACTAGGCGTGTAGCCATGGCCAATGACATCCTGCATAGCCATGATGGCCATCCAGGCGAATTATATGTAGTTGCTATGCCACAATGGATGCCTGCATCATACACACTGGTTGCTCTCTCAAAGGGTGTACTGTCTGTGGTGCATCCCGTATCCATTTTGTGATGTAGTGCTCTGTAGATAGTTAGTATTCCCGTGTGCAGCACTGCCATGTTACTGTACGTCCACCTTGGGATAGTAACATGCTGTGTGACTGCTCACTCTGTATTCATTCCCTATCGGCATCCTTGCCTTTGCAGATGATATCACCCACCTAGGAGTATGCCTCTTGACAGTGCTATGTTCAGTAATCTCGGTAGCGCATTCTGTGAATGCATCATGCTGTAGTGTGTTCATGTAGTTAGGTGTAGGTTCAACTCCCAGCCCTTCCCAGTGTGTGTGTGTGTGTGTTTCCAGCCGCCTCTGGGGACAGTAATGCTTTTAGATGCTTCACAACACATACATTTGCTATCAGCGTCTATTCCTTTGCGGATGATGTCACACACCTAGAAGTATGCCTCTGACAGTGCTGTGCTCAGTAATCTCGGTAGCGCATTCTGTAAATGCATCATGCTGTAGTGTGTTCATGTAGGTAGGTGTAGGTTCAACTCCCAGCCCTTCCCAGTGTGTGTGTGTGTGTGTGTGTGTGTGTGTGTGTGTGTGTGTGTGTGTGTGTTTCCAGCTGTCTCTGGAGACAGTAATGCTTTTAGACGCTTCACAATACATACATTTGCTATCAGCATCTATTCCTTTGCGGATGATATCACCCACCTAGAAGTATGCCTCTTACAGTGCTGTGCTCAGTAATCTCGGTAGAGCGTTCTGTAAATGCATCATGCTGTAGTGTGTTCATGTAGGTAGGTGTAGGTTCAACTACCGACCCTTCCCAGTGTGTGTGTGTGTGCGTTTCCAGCTGCCTCTGGAGACAGTAATGCTTTTAGACGCTTCACAACACATACATTTGCTATCAGCGTCTATTCTTTTGCGGATGATGTCACCCACCTAGAAGTATGCCTCTGACAGTGCTGTGCTCAGTAATCTTGGTAGCACATTCTGTAAATGCATCATGCTGTAGTGTGTTCATGTAGGTAGGTGTAGGTTCAACTCCCGGCCCTTCCCAGTGTGTGTGTTTCCAGCTGCCTCTGGAGACAGTAATGCTTTTAGACACTTCACAACACATACATTTGCTATCAGCGTCTATTCCTTTGCAGATGATGTCACCCACCTAGAAGTTTGCCTCTGACAGTGCTGTGCTCAGTAATCTCGGTAGCGCGTTCTGTCAATGCATCATGCTGTAGTGTGGTCATGTAGGTAGGTGTAGGTTCAACTCCTGGCCCTTCCCAGTGTGTGTGTGTGTGTGTGTGTGTGTTTCCAGCTGCCTCGGGAGACAGTAATGTTTTTAGACGCTTCACAACACATACATTTGCTATCAGCGTCTATTCCTTTGCGGATGATGTCACCCACCTAGAAGTATGCCTCTGACAGTGCTGTGCTCAGTAATCTCGGTAGCGTGTTCTGTAAATGCATCATGCTGTAGTGTGTTCGTGTGTGTGTGTGTGTGTGTGTGTGTGTGTGTGTGTGTGTGTGTGTTTCCAGCTGCCTCTGGAGACAGTGATGCTTTTAGACGCCTCACAACACATACATTTGCTATCAGCGTCTATTCCTTTGCGGATGATGTCACCCACCTAGATGTATGCCTCTGACAGTGCTGTGTTCAGTACTCCGAGTAGCGCATTCTGTAATTGTGTCATACTGTCATGCGATAGGGTAGGTAGGTGTAAGGTCAATTCCCATGCCTGCCAGATGTGTGTGTGTGTGTGTTTATGCTCCCAGCCGCATGGGTTCGTAGGTTATGGTTTTAGCTGCTTCGCAACACACATATATCCTGCTGACATCTCTGTGTTTGCGTATGTTGAGACGCAGCTAGTGGACTGCCTGTGTGTCTGCTGTGGTTAGCGACCTCCGTAGCGTGTTCTCTACGTGCATCCTGCTGTGGTGTGATAGGGTAGTGATGTGTAGGTTCCACTACCAGACTTGCCACATGTGTCTGTCTGTATCTCTCTCGATGTATATATATATATATATATATATATATATATATATATATATATATATATATACACATATTTTATGCCCATAGCACTGCTCTTGCATGGACAGCTGTCTGTCCCATGCATCGCATATTTGCACAGCTTACACATAGCAATGTGGTACGATGCAAATCCAAACATTGTCCATGCAACGTCCGTGTTCCGGGAGGTGTTACACGCCCTACAAACATCTGCTGTATATCTTGGCAGACAGCTATCCTTGCTGTACTGTCACTGTACTCGTACGCGCCATAGACTTTGTGTATCATTGCCTGTTTATGGTGTGTGTATGTCTATCTGAGCTGTGTGCATGGCCGTGTGTATGTCCCACTATAATCATCTGTGCAGGTGTCACCAATATAGTTAATTCATGTAGACTGCTGTTTAATGTGCATTTCAGCACATACCTGCGGACAGTACTGCCCCTCCTACTGCAGCACATTTCATCTTCTTGCAGTGGATAATAATGTCTCCACACACATGTATCTGTGTCTGTTCATAACACTCCACCTCAAGGAGCGTATATCTGGACAAGGCCTTATGTGATAGTGGGACACTCAGGGCCAGTCATGACATGTTGCTTTTAGAAACATTGATAGTGGGCACAGTGATATGTTATGCATGCGTATGGCATTTCTGTCTGATTTGGTGTCTTCATCGCATGTTTGTCGTTGTTTCCTGTTGTCAGTTATCATGAGGGTGCCGGACTGTTACTGTTACGTGGAACACAGCAAACATATGAGGCATACTTCTACACAGTCTGCGTACATCTGTGCAGTTGCAGAGTACGTGTCTGATACAACATACCTACTGTCTGACTACAATACACACACAGTATATGGCTGCATGACAGACCACATGACATTACTTTGTATTTGCACGACACACCCACGCAGACAGTTGTATTCCTCACACAGGTCTACATCTGCTTATCCACTTTAATTGTTCTTTCATGTACCATATGTGTGCATCGTATTTGCGCTTTCCATCAGTGGCGGGGCTCACGTACGACTATGGGGGCCAGGTAATTGTTATGTTGACACGTCATGACACCCTGGGGGACACTTTACCTTTGTGTCTGATTACCTTCCACATTGACCTTCACGGGGCATACGTTGTCATTCACATTTTCCGGGGTATGACTTATACATGTTTGCACATTTGTCCTGTTGTCTTTCTTCTCACCTGTCCGCCTAGTATCACCAATTCAGTACATGTATTTTGACAGGTTAGCTCCTTCATACCCTTGACCTGTTGTCATTATGTGTACACGCCCTGACGTTCGGCCTTTGCCCTTGTTACGTTTCACATAGTGATGTGCCTTCCTAGCTGATTGCTGCCTAGGCATTATGGACTGTGCGGTAGGTGATGGTGACCGCTATTTCCATTGCATGATTAGCGACACTCATAACATCCGTATTCATGGCTACGCCAGTATTCGCACAACGGTCTGACTTTGTCTGGGGTATTTATAATATAGTCCCTATCTGTATTTCCTGTACTATGCCTTACTGCAGCTGTGTTATTCTGACAGTTTTCCAGTTATGGGTACCATCTTGGTCGTACGCATGTCCATCCATGGGAATCGCCTACAGGACACTGATATAGGGCTGTACATATTTCCAACCTGCTTTCCGCATTATCCAGTGGATACTTTGCACCATTAGTGGGGATAAAGGCATGTGCTATACCCACATCCCTCCCACGGGGCGGGCCTACGGATTCTCTGCCAAACAACACCTAGGCCCATTTCTGCATACCCAGGTTCCCATGCCTGCAACCTTCTACAGTACACATTACACGTGGTTAATGTGTGCGGTACTGGGATGTGGACGCACTTATATGCACTCCCCACTCTAGGGATATCTGTTCATATGTCCTGCATTTCATGGACACGTGTCATCACCCTTGAACCTGCTTTTAGTGCATGTATAGCTGATTCGTATTTGCGAATGTCACTTCTTTTGCGTCAATCGTAGCAGGTGCTGCGAATGGATACATTTTTGGAGTCCTACAATGGACACCAGTGTGCATGTTTAAAGTGTAGAACTTGCTGGACTGTCACTTTCTGGCCAGTGATTTTGACTGCTGCTGTATGTTCCCCATTCGTGGATGTCTGTTTGACTACCCATATTATCTATTACTTGGCATATTTATATCCATGTGTCATATATACGGGACATAGGTCTGTTGTGTGTACATATATACATGTAAACTCCTCGTTTCATATCTTGCTTTGTTAATGTCTGTGGATTACCTCTGTACACACATCTATAACCATACCATACCTTTCCACTGTACAGATACTGGCAGAGTGTATGGATGGTTGACCCTTTATCTTAGGTGTGTTTTACATTGACCTGTGTCTATCTGGCAATTTGCTGGCATTGCATGTGAGACTTACGGTGGCACCTTCTGACAAGTAGGTCAGGTTACAAATGCATACCCTTCGTCAATCCCTGCTACTAACACACCCGTTATTCTATCCACTTTCTATGTTTGTCTTAGCACATATCATGTGTTTCTCACTATTTGTACCAGTACTTTGCATGGCATTGTCCGGTTCCATACTTTCAGAGGCTGACAGTTTTGAGACATGTATAACTAACATGGGGGAAACAGCATTAAGTTACTCTGCTGTGAGCGGATCACACACACAGGCGCACTTGCATTTCCTTATTGTGGGTTACGCAGGCACATGCATATCCGTATTCTGGGTTACATATGTTTACTGAGTCTGTGTGCTTACGTGGCCTGTATTAGTTGTGACAGTTCCAGTAACATATCTCTGATCCGGTTAACGGACGTATGCGGAACACACTTTCACCTTTACATATGTAACTGTCTTTGCGGCACAGACGCATTAATTACACGTTCACATTTATATGTTCTATTGTCATAATTCAAACGGGACTGCATTCAAGTTGGCTGGTTGCTGTGACCACTACACGTTTGGTGTTTTGTCTCATTTATATGCATACCCATGGTACATAGCTACATTAACATATTCCCCCCCCCCCCGCACTCACTTACATCACAGGCATCCATTCTCCTGCTGGGAAAAGTGTGGTACTACATGTTACACATTCCCTATTCCCTAATGCTCTTGACCCAGGATGCATATGGCGTAACCGCAGGGATATTCAGATCACAGAGGCTTATAGCCCCAATGCATACAGGTCTTTGATTGTCAGGGTGTTCCTGTGGTGCTCTGGGTTTGGTCTTGTCCGCCTAGTGTACAGAACTGCCCTGACCGTGTATGAATGTCAGACGAGGCACATGGGCACGGTTTGTCCATGTTTATTATACCATAACCCCCCCATTATTCCAAACCGTGCACGCTGATTGGCCAGCGTGCCCATTGTAGATCGAGTTATAGTAATGGAAAATGGTCTGGTCACCCGGACCTATTTCCATTAGTATACCTCGGTATTTAAAACGTGTCTCGCTATGTTACATGGGTTTAACATAGCGTGACAGCTTTAAATAAGCCACGGAGATGTCCGTTGCTTACTTTGAGGCAGTCTCGCTATGCTACACACATTTAACATAGCGAGACAGGTTGTAAAACAAAGCAACGGGGACAGCAAGCTCTCCGTTGCTTTTTTGTAGTGTTTTGCTATGTTAACTGGGTTTAACATAGCGAGACAGTTTTGACATTAGCAACGGACATCTCGTGCAGTACATCAGCACCGCCGCGGATGCCAGACATCTGCAGATGGGCAGCAGACAGGCATTATACTATGCCATTATGTAAGGGAATTAATAGTTTATTTTCTTAAATGATGTCATGGTATAATAGCAATAACCCACTTCTGGGTGTAGGTAATGCTGTATTTACCCACGGTTGCCTTTGTTTGGTCCCTCGGGCTTCGCCCTCGGGACTGCACCACTCCAACCGTGGGTATATCCAGCATTACTCACACCCACGCGTGGGTTATTGCTATAATATTCAATCCGTGTTTACAGACACGGGTGTTTGGACAACCGACAATAGCTTATGCTGTTGGCATACAATGATGTGGGTGGTGCTGGTTATCATACATATTCCATGTTGTGCGTTGTTCCCATTCACAATTGTCTATCCCCTGTCATCATTCATACGTGAATATTTATGTAGCACATGACCGAACTATGTATTACCTGCAGGTATGCTGTGTTACAGTGAACATATGTAACGGTTGGTTACAGTGTATATGTGTACGTACCTCTGTGATACTGGGGACTACCACACATCCTTTGCAGCATTTCACGCGTATGTACATACTATTATTCGGTGGCCTGTTGAAGGTTGTGAGAGCACTGATTACGTGTCCCTCTTTGTGCACGCATCGTGTTAGTCTTTGTCCAGCTTTTGTTGCTGTCATGGGTTGGACGGTGGTGTTGGTGTGTCATTGGGTTGTATTTATACTGCCGATACTTCAGTGGGGGTGGGGTTGGCACTTGTTCCTCTTTGCAGGGGAGGCCCCATTATGGACATTTGTGTCCTGCGTGGACACTTGACATGTGCCATATGTCCTGTGATATTAACACAGTAGTGTATTTCTTACCTTCATTACTACTTGCATGTTACAGGCATTTTGTATCTGGTACACATGACTATTATATTGGATAGCTTAAGCTATTCACATGCTATGCAATAATCGTTCATTCTGGCATATATGTGTTATTCTATCCTTTGCATTGGCCGTGGGTGTTTTACCATACAGATCCACACATATCTACGAGTGATGTCCCACCTTGACAATCTGTGCATGTGGCAACCCTGCTGGGGTGGCCTGCTTGGTGGACGGCTGTTCCGCCCTGTGTATTGTGTTTGGCATGTCTGCATAGCTAATTATCAGTACCGTGGCTGCACATACTGCTTTGTCCAGATGTGTACAGTTATGGACACCGTGGCGTGTGAACACCTATGGAGTTTTGACAGGTCAGTAACCGCACGCGGGATGTACACATTCTGCCGACACATTCACATGCAGCCATTTGGATTTCAGTACCTGGGATGGGATGTTGACATATGTGGGGTACATATTTGCACGTCTGTCACTGCCTAGGACAATACTTCCTACTACATATGGGGTATACCCACTCTGTGTAGGTGTGCAGCTGTGCAAGGCTGCTAGCTGGATTAGGTGGACATTCGGACATGGGTGCGGGTTACATGCTATGAAGGGGCTGTTGTGTATTACATTTGCATGCATGGGTTCTGCTTCTGGATATTCCGATTCGGCATACGCCATCCTATGTGTATGTGACGGTTACGTTGCTGTGTCTAGCACATTTTACTATACACATGATTGTGTGTGTTTGGGATGTCTAGCTTCTTTATGGTTGTTATATGGCCACGACTGCCCAGCTGTGTACTATCACTACCACTATGGGACTGCTGGTGACCATGCCCATGGGGCTAGTCGTGTGTATTTGCGGCGCACTGACATGATGCAGTACACCTCCACTGGGTATGACTGCTGACAGTGCAATACGTGACGGACACAGTATTCCAAGTATCCTTTGTTCCATGCATGGGAACATTTTGTACTTCGTGCATTTATGTTTGGTTCTCCATTTTGTGTGGACGGGTACTATGTTGCATACTTTGCATACGTTTCATTATCCACGGACACTGGTAGGTGCGGTTACTATTGCAGGCGGCCTGTAAGAGTCAGCACTTTAGGTTGCTCATCGCCTGCCGACTTGGCCACGCCTACGAGTGTAACCTAGTTAGGCTTCCTGGACTCGCGCACGTGCCCTATGCACGTGGTTGTGGTTGCAGCGCACACTCATTACTATGCATGTGGCACTGCTACTCCAGTTATACACTGCACGGCTGGCGCAAGCCTTACACCGGCCTTGCGCCGAGTTTCATGAATCCGGGGGCATGTCTATCTTCCTATGTACTTTTTTTTTTATCTGTTCCCTCTTCTATAATCTTCTAACAGTAATACTTAATAATCTTAATTGCTTTATAGTTTTCTCTTTTCAATATTTCCATGAGAGGCATTTGATTTCTCCCCTTCCTTTCCCTTACTGCCCTGGGTATTTGTTTTAAGACATTATTTGTTTTTAATTTAACTGCAAGAAATATATCCTATTTACTTATTTTATATTGTACAAATTTCTATGAACAGTCCTGATTACTATGATCATTTGTTTTATCAAATTTCTAATATTTTGGTTCTTATTGACTTTCTGTATTCTATTTCTTTCATTGACCTTAACGTTTCTATCCATCTTTATTAAATCAAGCAACCCTTCCCTTGAATAATTTTCTTCTAAACTAAGGGCATATTATTTGTTCTTAGTTTCCTGTGGGCATTCTACAGGAAGCCCTGGAACATCTTCCTATGACATATTCTCTTCAGCTTTATTCTGTGTTATCTGTTCCTCTTTCATATGAGAACTCTCTCTTAATCGTTTTGTAAATCTTCTATCTGGAAATTCTGCGCTTCTTGCATAATAGTAACAATACATAATTTCTTTTTTATCCTCAATAGTCTACTTTATCATTTTTATGGCTCTTTTTCGGCCTGTCAGTTTTTATGTTTTTTGTAGACTACTACATCCTTCTACAAAGGGGGGACATCCTCCTCCTGAGCCTCATGTTACCCCATTGTAGGAATGTTTCAATTTCATTAGGATTCTACACAGTCATTTTTTTCCATTCCTAGCACCAATGTGCATATCAGGATTGGGCACTTTTTTATCCTGGGACTTGTGCACCCAGGTGCTTTTTTTTATTTTTAACCTACTTCCCCCAGATTTACTAATGTGCCGTGCAGGACTAAACGAGTCATGCACGTAAGTGGCAGTTTAAGAGGAGGATGGCAGCACGCCATGCATATTAATGAAGGTGCGCTGCCTGAGCTCCAAATCCTACACTGAGCATGGGCAAGTGCAGGGGGTGTGGCTGAGAGCAGAGCTCTCAGAATAAAAATGCCCCTGCAAAGTAGAACAGAAGAACGTGTAAATAAATGAGCGAAACTGCTCATATGTGTCCGCATATCTCCACCAACAGTCCCCATGTGTTCAACAACAACAGTACATTGAAATAAAATGAAGAAACCCTTGTATTTATTGTTTTAAAAACCCTGAGTACAGCTAACCGTAGGTGCGCGGGTCTGCCCATCACTTAGCTACGGTTAAAGCAGCTGAAAAGGCTGAAGAGGATAACAAGGAATATATATGCAAGTAAATCAGCACAGCAATAGTTTATTGGTTAGAATATCCACCTAATGAGCAGGCATTCCTGGTTTGAGTCCCACTGCAGCACATATCATTTTCCATGTGAAAACTGTATATGAACATATATTTACACCTTTTTGCCATATAACCTACATAATAACATTTAAATGTGAACTGGAGTACTGCATGAAATGCACATGTGAAGTGTCAGTGTCATAATGAATAAGGCACTAGTAAGCAGGTTTAAGCACAAATAAGCAGTAGTAAGCATGTCTAAGTGCATTTGCATGGGGTAAGCATTGCTTACACAGATTAAGCAAAGTAGAAGCTGAGTGTAAGAAACTGTAACTGGAGGTTAGCAGTGCTTACCGTCACGCAAACCCATGCATACCCACTTACAACTGCTTTAAAGTCCCTTAATGACTCTGGATCCAATGGCCCATGTTCTGCCCAGCAACAAAATAAACTGCCTCTGCAAGGCTCAAACTCAGGACCCTGTATACTATAGTCACAGTAGTCAACCACTAAGCTGTCATAGCAATAGATATGCATGAGGTATCAGCAAACTAATTGTCTCCACAGGAAAATCAAACCAAACGTGAACTGAATCTATGCACAGTGTGAAGTGGTATAACTTGCTACATAACATAAATATGTGAACTGGAGTACTGCAGTAAGGCCAGATGTGAGGTGTTATTACAATAAAGTCCAGGACCCCATACAGCGTATGTACACATGAATCAAGGATACAAGACACATATATAACATGTAATGAAGAAGACATTAATGCCAAAAGGCAAATATCATGCAAATTAAATATTAAGCACCTCTAAGCATTGCACAGCACTGCTACCCAGACTACTGACAGTATACTACCAGTGGGAGAAACAGTGTCATCCTGCAAAGTCTAATCTTAAACAAATGCATGTTCATCCCTAGTGGGACAACCCCAAAAATTCTGCTAAGAAGAGTCCTCGGGGTAACATACCATGCCTTACAGGTAAGCAAAGAAGGATATGTATGTTACGAACTGAATGTGTGGGAACCCTGAAGATCCATGGGGTGAGACATGTTGGGTCCTGAGGAGTGGGGAGTGTGCAATGGGTAGTGGTGAGATTCAGATGGAACCTGTAGGAAGGATGATTGATGTGGAGGATGGAGGGGGTGGAGGGAATGATGGGTAAGACATTATGGGCCAAGGTGTGCCGGGTTGGACGGACCATTCTAATGGGACTGTCCCATGGATGTAAGTGAGAAAGGAGTGGGGGAAACAGGAAGGTAACTGAGACATACCATTTCCTATGGCAAAGCATGATATGAGTAATATGTATGTTGCATAACCCATCGAATATATATATATATATATATATATATATATATATATATATATATATATATATATATATATATATATATATATATATATATATATATATATATATATATGAAGTGGAGTACAGCTGCCATGAAATAACATATATATATATATATATATATATATATATATATATATATATATACACACATATATGACCGAGAGTACTGCAGGAAATGCACATGTGAGGTGTCAGTATCATTATGCATAAAGCAGAAGTCAGGTTAAGCAGCAAGAAGCAGTAGTAAGCATATCTCAGCACTAGTAAGTGAGTTAAAGGCCATGTGCGTGGGTTTATGTGAAGGTAAGCACTGATAATTTCCAGTTACAGTGTCCTACACCCAGTAAGCCTCTAAATTCCTTAGCCTGTGTAGGCAGTGCTTACCCCCGTGCAAACCTGCTTACAACTGCTCAAAAGTACCTTAATCACACTGTATCCAACGGCCCTTGTTCTGCCTAGCAAAAAAATAAACTGCCTCTGCAAGGCTCAAACTCGGGAGCCTACACACTATAGTCACAGTAGTTAACCATCAAGCCATCATAGCAACTGAAATGAATGAGGTATCAGCAAACTAATCCTCACCACAGGAAAGTCAAACCAAACATGTGAACTGAATCTATGTACAGTGTGATTTTGGATAACCTGCCACAGAAGATAAATATGTGAACTGGAGTACTGGAGTACTGCAGTAAGCATAGAGTTGAGGTGTTATTGTAATAAAGTGTAGAAGCCCCCAGGTCCCCATACAGTGTATGTACACATGAATCATGGATACCAGACACATATATAACCTGTAATGAAGAATAAACCATTGCCAAATGGCAAATATAGTGCTAATTAACTATTAAGCAATGCTAACCGCAGCACAGCTCAAGTTAGTAAGTGTAAGCAATGTGTAGGTGAGCCGATTCAATCTGCCTAGTGGTATACCTCTTTAAGCAGTACCAACCTCATGTAAGCAGGTCTGCCCATAGCTTAACCTATTCAAAACTGGCCAATCACGGGGAAGTGTGGGAAAATGGACGTATTTAAACCCCACAGGTGGGAATACTACTCATAACTGGTTGCAGCTTCCTACTGCTGGCAGAATGGCTGGTATGGGTGAAGGCACTTGATTTAGAGTGCAGTGCTGGGGCATCCAGGAGTCAAAAATCATGGTATGGCTCCTGGTAAAACACCATGATCAGAGACTACTGCAGGGCCAGTATCTGGGCTCACAGTATAAAACGGAGGGTTGGACAGTCTCGCCCGTGACCTCACCAGTGCCACAGGTATCCCCCGGACTGGTGAGCAGGTCAGGCACCACCATGCTGACCTGAAGCGGTGAAGGGAGGATGTACTGGAACAGTGGATCCAGGAGTCTTGGCAGATGCCCAATGCCCCAGGACTAAGTACTCATTCTACTAAGTAGTAAATAATTGCCTAGCTTGTGTATACTATGGATAGGTATGGCTAAATATCATTGCATTTCTCTGACAGCTGCAGATGAGCAAGCTGCGAACCAGCAAGCCAATGATGCTAGGCTGCAAAGGCTGTGTCGCAAGGCAGGTTAGTAATCAGTCTGCATGTACTGTCATAACAAACAAATATAAGAGCCTTAGAAAGTGTTGTACCGGTAGAAATAAATGTGTAATAGTCTGTGAATAAAGGTATAACCCCTGGAATGCTTCTGTTTACTCTTCTCTCATATGTTGGCAATCTGTTCCATACTATAAATAGTAATGTTGTATCTTAAGCAGTGTCACCCACACCGTTGTATGCAGATAAAATGGACATGAAGTCCTGCATAACAATGTTGGAAGTGCCAAGAGATTAGTTATAATTTACAAATTAGGGAGACTTAGAAAACAGTTGAAAGCTTTACATCAATTCCCTGATAGCACAGTGTATTGTGATGTTAGCTATAATATTTTGTCACACACAGCAGGGGGTTGAATCCTGGGAGTGCTACTAAGGTGTATGCATAATCATACCCCACAACTGTACAGATTTTGAAACAATGTTCAGATAGAAAGGTGTATGCATACTTACACCCAACAGTGCAGAATTTGCTAGAATGTTCAAAATGTAAGTTGTATGCATAATCATACCCCACAACTGTTCCAGTCTGTCCAGCATGTCCAGATAAATGGCCCACATCACCAACTTGGTACCCTGTTCCCCTGAAAATCCAGTATGATGTTCCAGGAATTGTAGGAAGCTGTCAATGACATATAACTGATATTCAAATGTGTACATAATCAGAGAATGTGTATGGAAACAAACCTGTCATTCTAGCACCTCACCTAAAGTGTATGACAGCAATTCTCAACATATGTTGCAATAACACCTGCAGCCTGTCACCCCTGTATGTAAGACACAGGTGACATATATAATAATTTATAAACATACCAGTGTACAATATAAGGCCATTATGTAGTGTAATAATACATGTAAGGGAAAGACCACTGCAGTGACTAAGAATGTTGTGAAAACTACAAGGATATATTAGTTGTTAATTGAACTCTCTCTCTCACCCCTACCATATGCGCATAATAACCCAATTACAAAAATGGTATCTGTACACTCCAAACTTTTGTTGGGACATATGTCCTAATGGTTTATAAATATTCACATTTGTTCCTATGCATGTGCCATGTGAAAATGCACCCATATTGGTGGCCTGTTGCCATCAATAAAACCTGCATGCTCCTGTAATGGCTACTGTTGTTCCATATATGCATGTGTTCTGCTTGCTCTGCAACTGTGTTAAATCTGGTGTGTTGGGTTAATGGAAATACCTATGCATGCTGTTATAACTAAGCCTGAATGCTGTTGACTGTTACTAACCCCTATCTGTCATAAACCTGTGACAACACAGCTCATATGGGAAGGCCAGTCCCAGCAGACCCACCTGTCCCACCTCAGCTGGCCATGGCACCAGGCACCAGCACATCTGGGGCCCAGACTGGGACCTCCTCCTCCGTGGGCCCTGTGCCACCTTCAGGTGGAACCGCTGCAGGGGATGGGACTCACCCCCCCTCTGAGCGGGTGAGGAGGGGAACCTGTCACCCGTCAACAGGTCCAGGCCGTGGTGCATAAGGAGCTCAATCTGGAGTATCAAGAGCAGCTACACCAGCTTGAGGGCCGAGTGGCGCTATTAGAGGGTAAGCCTGCCCCTCCTACACAGCCCCCAGCACAGCCACCTTCGGGGCTAAGAAGGTGCAGTGGTGACTGCCCATGGGTTGGGACCTCATTCCCACTGTTTCCAGTTGAGGGCTCATGGGCTTCCTGTCCAAGGTGTTTACCCTCCACATGTGTCATATACCGGCCCTGTATGCATCTTGTGTATCTTGTCTGTTAACCTATCCAACCTTCCCCCCCAAATATACCTACTACCCCTCCCCAACATCCCACTCTCACCTGAAAAAAAAAAAAGGCAATCTGTTCCCACAAAATATTCTCACCCCAGACATAGCTGTCCATTTCGCACACGTGTCCACTAGACACATGTAATCTGGTCTAATTGGCATCACAATGAATATATGTTGTCCTCACCTCTCTCCCAGGGGTTTGAGGGTCCAAATGTACTTGCAAATATAGTGTATATGCACAGCTGTTGCAGCTATGGACTTTCCTATACCCTTCCTGCACATGCCTAGCTATTTTCTCTACTGTCTTTCCCTCTTTGTGCCCCATTTTTTCACCACTGTCCTATCAACTCCTTTTTCTTTTCTTTTAAAGGAATTAGCATGGGGTAAGCAACAGTAAGCATTATTGAGCAGCGGTAAGTGGATTTGCACGGGTGTGAGTGGGGGTAAGCTATGCCTACACAGGTTGAGAAATATGAAGCTAACTGACTGTAAGAAAATATAAGTGGAGGTTGGCAGTGCCATAATCACTGTGTAGCCAACGTCCCTTTTTCTGCCCAGCACCAAATTAAACTGCGTTGCCAAGTCTCAAACCCAGGACCCTGCACTCCATACACAAAGTGATTTACCACTAAACCATGGCAGATATACATAACCTGAAGTTTTCACAAAAATATCATGCAGCACAATCAGTCAACAGTACAGGAAATTTATTATTATCAAACCACATAACCTGTTAATGCAAAAGTCTGGACTAAGTATGCCACATTGTGGGTACAAATAAGGATATATGTCAACTAATGCTCTGATACACTTAAAATGTTGCTAGTTACACAGTTATATGTATTAGAACACATATGTAGAAGGAGATGAAGTCTGAAACACAAAGTGTTGCCACTAGTTACTGACTTCAATGCTGCAATCATACATGACAATTGCCAAGTGAATGAGGAACAGGCCAAAATATGGGCCGGACATGCATGGACATATGGATATATATATATATATATATATATATATATATATATATATATATATATACATATATACATATATATATCTGTAAATGTAGACAGACAGCTATATGTATATATTTATATTAATGTATGACTCACAAATAATCATATAACAGCAAATGTATATAGATATGTACATATGTTCATATGTATGTGTATATATATATATATATATATATATATATATATATATATATATATATATACAGGTGTATATATCTATATATACATATATATGTATAGATATAGCCATATGAGATTTATATATAGGTACATACACATATACACACACACAAAAGGTATCAGTAGCCATACATATGTAGAAGTAGTGTGGAAGTACTTGGTGCAAAGTATATCCCTCAGCCACAAGCCCTTCAACAGGCACCTGTGAAATGTGTAGTGTGGCAACCATTCCCACAAATGAGAATATTGAAATTAAACATATACCCACCCACAATTCAAAGGACATGACATGACACAAGGTATGCATACACAGATAACCTTTATTCCTGTATAATACAATAATGTATTCCAGTACTAACACCACATAACGTTTGAAATATGTAATCAGTCATGAATGCAAGGCCCAACCAAAACAGTAGATGCAAGCAATGTGTATATATACCGTACTATGCTGTCCAGGCCAAGGCCTACAATTAGTACAACAGTAGAAACAGGATTTGCCTTCAGGATACATAACAATCAACAATTACAGATGTAGTTCAGCAGCCTCAAATTACACCCTGTAGCCAAGCCCTAGGGGGAAAACTAGCACATGTGTTAATGTCACAGTATCTTGTACATAACATTGCTTAACCTAACATCTCACTATCACACTGAATGACCCTTGTCTTAACAGTTATATCCCTGAAAAGGTGACATAGCCTAGATTAATGGCATAGAACCCCCCCTCCATAAAAGGATGTACAAGGGCAAGGAACACTGTGTACCACACACTTACCTCTGGAATGTACAAGGGCACATATGTGTTCTCCAGCTGTTGCCCTCATATACATGGACTTGCCCCAACAGTTGGTGTGAGAGTCCATGACATGACTGGGATGATAGCAGTAATGCTAGCGGTAAATAATGATAGGCCATTAGCTAACAACCCTTCCTGTATCACAGCAGGACAAAGACTGGCATATATGTGGAGGACAGAGGCAGGAACATAGGGCCATATTTGCATTATTGCTGTTACACACCCTGGAAATTGCTGGTGTTACAAGAATCGTTGCAGCATACTCTTATGCAGGGATACAACATTGAAATACAAATGGATGTAGCCATGTACTGATAGCACTCAACAGACAGAATGCCATAGATATATCTGGGACAATACCTGTGTGGTGCACAGACAAAACCTAACAGCCAATTCCCCTGGTATCATATGGATAGGCCCTCAGTTGAGAGCTATGCAGACAGACAGCATTCCATGAAAAAGTACCATGTACACAGAAATTCTGTAAGAACAGCAAGATACATTGCACGCAATAACACTGCTCACGCTGTCTGTAGATCTGGAACCTTACCCAAATGTGGATTTGGCCTGTGTCTGCAGGTTCTGCTGTAAGATGTATTGCTACCTGCTGTCTGTAACACTGATGTCCACACACAGGAAGGATGTCATCCATACTGTAAAGGTGAAGGGGCAACGCTAACAAAAGGCACTTTATAGCAATTTATAGTACAGGGTTGCCATGACAGTGGTTATCTGAAGTACTACACAGCAGGCTGCATGCAATTAGCAACTAGTGGACACTGACTGGTGCAGAGGCCACCACCTGATCATGTGCAATACCAACAAAAGCATGCTGCTATCTATTCAAACCAGCTCAATCACTTTACTGGAGAGACTGAGAGACAGAGAGAGAGAGAGAGAGAGAGAGAGGTGAAAAAGATAACCTTCAAGAAAGTTCAGTGGAAGCAACATAACAGGTATGTGAAACAGATATGCATTTACTGGCATGTAGTATATGGCATAGAATAATGGGATGTATACTGTGAAAGGATGTATATGTGCTATCAGTACTTGTTCCTGTAATGATGTTGTGCTCAACAACTGCACTGGACAGTAGTATCAGTCCCTGTGGGCAGTGGGACATACCTGTCAAATGTGCAGACCAGCAGTGAATGGCAAAGATGTGACCCATGATATCTGTGTTTTGTAAATTACTGTGACCAATGGCTGGTGGGGGTATTAATGCTGCCATAATAGACACACGGGTGAGACACCACACCACTTGCAGGACAGTCATGTTAAAGTGTAGCATAGCATGTCCAACTTCCATAGCAGTATAACATGCTTAATTAAAGTTTGTCACCAAATATAGCCCCCTAATGTTAGTCTGTGTTCACATGTGACACCTGTCTGCGTTGCAGCAAGGCTGAACAGTTCAGCTGTGAAGTAAAGAGGGTACATGAGTGTGGTCCAGATGTTCGTATGCACCCCACATACAGATACATGTATGTGTGATACATATTCACAGCTGTGTATGTGTACAGAACCTCGGACAGTTATACGTTTATATAGATATATAAACAACACAAAATTATATCTACACATATATGCGCATATGTATATATACATATATATATATATATATATATATATATATATATATATATATATATATATATATATATATATATATATGTATATATGTATATATATATATATATATATATATATATAATATGTGTGTGTGTGTGTGTATATATATATATATATATATATATATATATATATATATATATATATATATGTCAATACATGTCCCCTGCCATGACATGTGTGAGAGAACATCACACATCAATACACAACATACCTGCACACCAGTACATGGCTGCAAGATGGAGTGTGGAGTGTGGTGTGTAACCCATGTTGGGAACACATTGCAATTATATGAGATGGTGGGATATATATGTTGGTGAAGGGTATTGGCACATATTGGTATGTACATCTGGTTGGATGACAAACAAGACAGCATACTGGGCTGGAATATGACATGTGGTGGTTAAACACTGTGGATGGGTAGTTACATTTGGAATGTGGAGGCCATTGAGCCCCCACATGAAAACAAAGGGAACATGGTGCCCACCCATGGACAGTCACAACAGCATCTACATGTGCATAAAGGTGCCTGTGCTGTGCACTGGGCAGGAGGGACATGCATGTCAAACCTTGTGTATGTGTACTGCATGCCTCCAGGTGATGTAGCACATTCCCCCTGTCTCTGTGGAGCTCCCTATGCACAATACCCTTGACCTATCTGGGTGACAGACACATGTCTGTGTGTGCTCCATGGAGGGACACCATCCCCTGAAGTGGTTCCACATGAAGGTAGTGATGGAATAGTAGATAATGAGGTTCCATGGTGGGTCACGGATGTGATGTGGACTGGTAACATGTGCACATTAAGTTGGAGTGGTGTTCCTGCTGGCAAATAACCCCTACACATAATGGTGTGTAACTGTTATGGAACATATGTGGGCTGTAATAGTTCACACAATCCCAGAACATGTCCAACAGCATGCATAGATTTTCCCAATATCACTGAAGGCAGATGTGTAGCAATCACATAGCAGGCCTACCACATGCATATGTGGAAACATAGTGGCAGTGACAATAGCATGCAGGTGAAATACCCTGTAGCAGCCCAGCAACTCTAGTGTCCCCCCAGGGAGCATGTCTATAAACACACAGCAGAAAGTTTTGTACAATACAACATATGCCCCAATGGTACACATACCGGACACATACCACTAGCATTGTGTGAACATTATGTTGGAGCTGATATGGTGGCGGGAGACTGATATGTGTATTGTATTATGGTAAACTTGACATATGAGTTGCTCAGACAAATTTCCATCATTATGTCTTTCAGGGAGTATGGCACATCCAAGGAATCTGCCTACAGTGCCACTGAGGAGGAGATTATAATTACCAGCATCATCCACAACTACCAGCTGTTGTTCTCACAGACAAGCTAGGACCAGTAGGAGAAAACAGCTATGTGGAATGATGTGGTCCACAAGATGAATGAGGTGGGGATGCACAGCCATAATTATGAGCAGGTCCGCCACCATTGTAGTGACCTGCTCCACCAAGTATGTTGCCGTGCCACTGCCATGTGGGGTGACCACCTTGGAACGGGAGTGGGGGCATGACATCCATTTCCCCTCACCAGAGTAGAGGAGCTGCTCATGAGCCTGGTAGCACCTGCCCACCCGCAAGAGCTACAGACTTATACAGTCATGGAGGTGGGTGCTACACACACATCAGACATGGAGCATGCAGGTAAGTTCCAGGGCATATCAGTAGACTACTGTAGTGTATGCATCTGTACAGGTAGATTATGCATATGTGAGATGTGGGGTATGTTGCTGTGTAGTACCGATAAGTGGTAATGCATAATCTGTAGTACTGTGGACTTCAGCTGTTGTTGTACTGTGATATTGCAGTCAACCTGTAGCAATGCCATAGCTGTGGCCACTGACATCAACTCTATCCCATCTCAATGTAGGTAGCTCTGGGATACCAGCAAGGCAGCGGCCAGATGCTGGTGAGTATGGTTTAAGGTTATGCTTGGCAATTCACTGTGCATATCATAGCTAAAGTGTAGGCCATGTACACATCTAACACACCTACCCTTAATGCATGCTGTACATGTGCACTGACACAGCACACCCCTCACTAAGGGATTACCAGCCCTCCTACACATGCAATAAACAGTCCATCTCAGACAACTGTGGCTACACTCCAGTGCACATTGCCCAGGCACAGCTGACATCTGCCCAACATACACAGCTATGTCATACACAGAGCAGTTGAACATGCTACATATAAAGACATCTCACTCCCTCTGCTAACATATACTCCAGGGTCCTAAACCTCATCAACACATTACATAGAACATACTGGAGGGATAGGGCTCTGTCCTGCAGAATTCCCACCAATCTGGAACGGACTGCCCATACATGCCAGGCAATGCTACTCATTGTCCCTCTTTACAGAAATACTTGGCAATTGGATGGGAAATGGGAAATTCACCCTGGGTAATATGTCTGTGCCACAGCCTGACAGGGGCACAAGAGAATAACATTAGTGGGTGGTGCATGGCTGGGAACCCCTGTGGCTAGGCTTATGTAGGCCCCAGGACCAATAATACTCACCTATGACCCTATGCTAACCACAGGCAACATCAGCCAGGGCTCAGTCATGGTCAGTAATGGTCTCTACACTCACCATAGGTACAGTACATTGTGTCTATGGTCAGTCTAATGGTAGTCTATTACTCATACATGAACCATGGATGATGACATATGTGGATACACATCAAGCATTCACTAAACATGTGTCCACATGTGATCCAGAAACACACAGAGGCTGTGAGCTGCAGCAGAAATACAAATGACACACAAATGCACATCCTGCAATGGTGTGTACACCAGTGAGGTATGGTGCACAGTACATGCCAGGGTGCTGAACAGATGCACAGCAATGCTGTGGACATGGATGCAGTGAGTTCCAGGGGGAGGGCCATCACCTACAAACAGAAACCATGCATCACAGTCATGTATAATGTTGGTAACGGGGATTGACTACAGTTGCACTGCATGCTGTTGAGCGCCACATGTCCTCCATGCTGACATGTGTGTAATTACAGGTATGTGTGTGATACTGTACTGCACCATCGCCTGCTATTGTGTGTGTTATGAGGGTGCAGGAGCTGTCTGTAGGTGCTGTCTGGTGGAGTGTATGGGTTGCCATGTATGTCGACTGCATGTGTGCATGTCTGTGTGTGTGGCCATGTCTGCACACACACGTGTGTGTGTGTGTGTGTGTGTGTACTGTTTAGTGGTGTTGTACAGGTCTTGCAGTCTGTTCCCTGTTTTCCCCTCACAGATGGCGAGGTGGGGCTGGGTCCCCCCACAGGGAATCTGAAGTCACTGATACAGACAGTGACCATGAGGCTAGGTGTGTTGAGGCACAGGAAGGGTCATCAGGAGGTGCCGCAGGGCCACCAATTGACAACCCACAGGTATCCACCCCATCCACTCGCACAGTCACACTGCCTCTACATACCTCATCACCGTTGGCCTTAGCTGAGGGACAGCCTATGTTTGGCATTGGCCAGGACAGTGTGGTATCTATGGCACGTGTGTCAGGACACAGCAGCCATAGCCAGATGTCTAGTGGGGTATCACATAGGCAGATGTTTAGGGGTGCTCATCGGAACACTGATGGTCATCATGCCCCTGGCAGATGTGCCACATCTATTTCAACCACATGCATGTTCCAGACTGTCATGGAGGCACAGGCACGGATAGAACAGTACACCAGGCAGGGTCTAAGGGCGCAGAGGTCTCATCACACCTCTGTAACTGACAGCATCCGTGACCTAGCAGGTGCCATCCGTAATTACACCAAGGTCATGGATAGATGGTGGGGGTGAGACATTGGATCGCAGCCACAATGTCATGTCCATGTGTCAGGACAGGGCAGGATGGTTGCGACAGCCACGTGGACATATGCCACCAACACCAGCAGCTGGAGGTCGCCGAGGACATCCAACCAGTCACAGCCACTCTCGTAGTGGCATTACTAGCCCCAGGACTGTGGGGGGGGGCTGTGCACAGACCATCATAGCAGATCACGTGCACATGGCTCTGGCCAGTCCCAGGAGGGACCTGGATCCAGTGGCCATCATTCAAACTTGGGGGAAAGTACTCGGTCTGGGTTTGTACCTGATACTGCCTATAGCACCCCTGGCAGGCACAGGTCCTGTGTCCGTGGCCGGAGACAGTGAACTGCAAACCCTGCCAAGTATAGTCTGCAGCTGTCTCACAATTCCCTGTATAGGGCAACCACATGGAGGAACTGTATGCATGCAGACACACACACATAAACAATGAACCTAGGGCAACTACATACCTGCACACACGACATCACCAGTGGCCCATAACAATACTCAGCCCCCCCCCCCCACACACACACACACGTTTTGTATGGTTCAGCTTAGGCCTCTGGCAAACCAACAACATACCCTGTGCATATGATGATACCTCTACCACTCCCTGACATCCATAACATCGATGCAGGGACAGGCTAACATGGTGCTGATGCACAGAGTGACTGTACAACAGTGTAGTAATGGAATGATGTGTAGCATGTTGTCAGCAGTAAAGTGAAATGCTAATATTTTGGAAGGTGTAGCTGTGCAGCCATGATGCATCACAGCTGTAATTAACAATGCTGTATTGCTGTCACCAGTATCTATTCTAATTGTGTTCTGTTTGTCCATGTGCCACATGACTGATGGGTGTAAGTGGTGTCAACAGGCCTTCTACAATGGACACCAGTAAGTGTAGTGGGTGGTACACATGCCATGGCTGGGTACAACACACAGTGCCTTTAGTTTGGATACAGTACAGGTACAAGACTGTACACATGGAGGTACGTCCCCATGCAGGTAACACGTCTGTTGCACATGTAATCCCACCAAGACAGGATAGGCACAACCACACAGTGTTATATATGCAGTCTGCAATATGGATGACATTGAACATGCTAACAGCAGAGTGTATGTCCCTCTCCCCACTCTACTGCGATCCTCACCTAAATAATGTGTGACCTAATGCCGGTGGCATAGCCCTATTCTTAGGAGAGTGTGAGGCCCTCAACTACTGTGAATGGTGTAAACAACAACTAACAACCTGATTACATACACTGTGCAGTATTACAGATAGCTATGTGGGGGGATAGACGCAACAGTAACTGCAATAATGGCGGTTGTGTCCACAACAGCCACACCCAGTAAGTTATAGCAACCCCAGTAATGCTGCACACGTCAACAGTGTGGAGGAGGGCATTAACACATCTATGATCTGTGAAGGACTGTATGTCCATTGGATGGCACCTGTGGAATGTTGGCATATGCCAAGCAGTCCTGGTGGAAACATATTCTGTGAACAGAGGTAGATACCTTAACAACTACACACATTCCTATATGTGGGATGGTGTACAAAAGACTGCTTTGATCTACATAGGCATTGTGCACCTCCTAACCCTCATCTAAACCTTCATGATTGGGTAAAGGAGGTACACCAGGTTCAGGTTGTATTCTCTGCCTTTGAGAAGTCCAACATTGGCGGGGTCCCATGTGTTGAGATTACCAGTGACATTGGCCATGGGTTCATTGTTGATATGTTCCATCTCCCTGCAGACCAGGGTCATCAGGCAACTGGGTGGTAGTTCCCAGCCGACATGGTGGATTTGTGGCTGTCCCTGCCAACATTGGTGAATCCATTTGTCAGGTGTAGGGCTATTGGAATGTATGAGGGATCCCAGCTACATACTGCACCTGCCCAGGGGGTTCCCCTAAGCATAACACATCGCTTGACTGTACTGCATGATATGTTAGTCATGCCAGCCTAACATCCTACAGGTGGGATAGAGTACTGTTAACATGTACCGCCCTTGTCATGTAAGGTCCTGCTTATGGGATCTGCTAAGATTGGTATTGTATTAGAGAAAAACAGCTCTTGTACTCACTTTCTCACTTATCTAGAGGAAAATAGTTTTTTTATTCAGGCATGTCCAAGGGTCAGCTCCCAGTGTTCTCTCCTGTCTATCTGATGAATCTGGGCATCTTGAGGCAATGTAGAAATTGCCTCATGTACAAATACAACCCTCTACTCCTACCATCCAACACTACAACCTGTGAGAGATGCACTTATCTAGCCAAACTGGAGGTAAAGCTATCTCCAACCAAGACTGAACTTGACAGTCATGAGGAGAAGGTAAGCATTTGCACAACACCACACTCATCACATAGTCTCACTAAATCTACACCACCAAAATCCACACATAGTAACACAAAAACATTTGTGGAGGCTCTCAATAATAATCTATCTAAGCAACAGAGACCTCCAAAGCAAAAGCGCAAGCAACCTCCATCCCCCAACACAACTCCAATGACACATAGCCCACAGACTCAGTGTGCCACTCAACCACAGCCAATTAGGCAAAACAACATACCCAACACACTAGTCATAGGTGACTCTATAGTCAGGCACACTGATGTCCCACTCACCAGGCTAAACAAGGAGAAGGTTACTGTCAGCTGCCTGTCGGGTGCCAGGATCCGCAACATAACCCATGCACTCAGGTCACTCCACAACATTTACAAATATAACTCTGTCATTGTCCATGTTGGTGTGAATGACCTGAGATGTACCTCTCTGGACTACATGAAAACAGACATGGAAGAGCTCTCTGGTCTTGTAGCCCAGGCAGGTATGACCCTAGCCCTGAGTAGCATTCTGCCATCGCCCAGAATGATGCCGCAGTACAAGGACAAAATGATTGACTTCAACAATTGGCTAAGCTTCTGGTGTCATTCTAAGGGGATCCAGTATCTGTCTGCTTGGGATGACATGGTCGACAGACAACGATGCTTTGCCACAGATGGCCTGCACCTGTCCCCCCAGGGATTCCAGATACTGGCTAAGGCTCTTGCTGCCCCTATAGTGCCTTTTTTAAGCAAGGTTCAAATAACAAATTCACCACCATAACAGGAACAGGCAAGCAAAAACTGAGGGTAATGCTACTCAATGCTAGAAGTCTAAATCTCAAAATGCACTCACTTGAGACACTCCTTAAAATGGAGAACATTGATATCTGTGCAGTGACTGAGACCTGGTTCAAAGCTCCAGAGAGCACCCCTGCACTACCAGGCTATAACTCATATGACACTTTTTGGCCATGTAACCTGGAATGAAACACCAAAGTTGGAGGTGTGTCCATATTCATGAAGGATATCCACACCTCCAGGCTAGTTGCTCAGCATAATACATCTGAGGTTATCCAAGTGCATTTAACTCTGGGCAAAACTGCAATCCACATTGTAGCTTGCTACAGATCCCCCACCATGCCCCAGGATTCCTACTCCTCTTTTCTTGCTGTACTGGAAAATATTAGGGTTCAAACAAACACCCTAATAATGGGTGACTTCAACTATCCCACCATTAACTGGGGAAACTACTCGTGTACCAACTCCTTAGCTCAACTCTTTCTGGAATTCATAAACTCCAATGCCCTGGATCAACTTATCCACACCCCCCACCAGGAGCAATAATATCCTAGACCTAGTCATTACCAACATGAGTGACCAGTGTTCCACACCTGAAGTCAACTTCTCGTTGGTCTGATCCGACCATAAGCTAATCACCCTTGATATCCACATCCCGCCCCACCCCCCATTAGGGAAACCATGGTAAAAAATGTCTCCAAAGCCAACTCCATGCTTCTTAAGACAGAAGTGGTGAACTTCATGACACCCATGCAGATGGACAATACAGTTACAACTGCTGAATCCTACACAAATGCACTCTATAAGCACTTACACGAGTGCATGGATTGTGCTATCCCAAACAGAACCAAGACACTATCCTCCAAAAAAAGGAAGCCAATCTGGTGGTCCCCTGTCATAAACAAATTCTACAACAGAAGGAAGAAACTGTTGCAAAAGAGAGTAAAATCCCATGAGTGGAAGAGCTCCCTGGTCAGCCTCAGTAAGAAGCTGAAATCCCTTATAAGATCCTCCAAAGCTAGCTAGCTACGAAAACAAAATCACCACTAATTCTAAGGACAACCACAAAGCATTCTATAGCTATGTCAAGAATCTCGATGGCAACACCCAGATCTGCTCGGAGTTACAGCACAACGGCACGAAAATTACAGAACCAACTGATATTGCCAACATCCTGGTTCAGTGCTAACTTTACCCCCCTCTTACCCCCTAAACAGCCCATATCTATACAGGAAGAATGCAGAGTCCCTGTAATCACAATTATGCAGGTAAAAGCTGCACTGTCTAAAGCCCAAAACACAGTATCCATGGGACCTGACAACATCCCAGGCTGCATTTTACACGAACTTCAGAACGGACTGGCTCCCCACATAAGCATCATGTTCAATAATAGCCTCCCATCAGGCTTTGTGCTCACTGAATGGCAAACAGCAACAGTTATCCCACTCCACAAAAAGAGAGCCACCACTGATCCCGGGAACTATCGACCTATTAGCCTGATGAGCCTGGTCTGCAAGGCCATGGAACGTATCATCATGGAACGCATAAACAAAGATATTGGTAACCTCCAAACTCTGGATCCCACCCAGTTCAGGTTTGTGAAAGGCAGCTCATGCCTCCTGAACCTGATCGACTTCTTTGAGGCAGTCACCAAAGCCGTAGATGAGGGTAAGGTGGTTTATATAGCCTATCTTGACCTTGCCAAGGCTTTCGACACCATCTGCCATTCTGGAATTATATCTAAACTCACTAAACAGGTATAAATCCCTATGTTGCAAGATGGCTTGCCAACTGGCTCACTGACAGAACTCACAGTGTAAAAGTTGCAGACTCCAAATCTGACCTCAAAGCAGTGACAAGTGGAGCACCACAGGGTTCCGCCCTGGGACCTCTCCTGTTTGGTATCTACTTCTCTGAAGTACGGGCTAACACAGAAGGCCTCTGGCTAACGAAGTTCACAGATAACTGCAATCTAGGAGCCATAGTCAAGTCCCCAAAAGATGTGGACATTCTACAGCAGGGCCTGGCTGAGACAGATGCCTGGTGTCAGAGCCATGGCCTCAAGCTTAATGCTAAAAAGTGCAGTGTCATCCCCTTTGGTAAAAACTCTGTACCCATGAACTACCACATAGACAGCAATCTACTTAACACCGAATGTGTGATGAGAGACCTTGGGACCCAGGTGGACAGTAGTCTCTCCTTTGATAGTCACATCACCACAGTAGTCAGGAAGTCCTTCTATGTGGCACACCTCATCATAAAAGGGTTTTCATCCAGGAAAAAAGAGGTCATTGTTCCCCTCTACTCGACACTCATTAGACCCATTATAGAGTACAATGCCCCTTTTGGAATAAACCTCACAAGACATATGCGGCAGCTGGAAAGGCCACAGAAGTACTTCACAAAGAGGATTATTAGCCTCAAACAAATGCCCTACACTGACTGCCACAGAAAACTCCAGCTTTACTCCGTAGCATATCGCCTACTCCGAGGAGATCTCCAGAGCTGTTGGACATGCTACAGCTAAAGAAATCCCAATCCCTCCGAGCTACACACTCTAAAGACCTAAACCTTGCCACCACAATAAACAGGACATGCTGGAGGGATAGATTCCTGTTCCAGAGACTTCCCATACTTTGGAACAGGCTACCCATCTATGTCAAGCAAAGTTCTTCATTAGGACTCTTCAAGAAAAATCTTGATGAGTGGATGGGAAATAGGAAATACACCCCGGGGATCACTTCTGTGTCTCTGCTTGACAGTGGCACAAGAAAATAACTTTCCTGGGTGGCGTAAGCCAGAGAACCTTGTTGGCTAGGCTTATGTAGGCCCTTGGGCCGATAGCCTAGTACCTACCTATGAACCTATGAACCTATTGCAGGCCAGATGTGTTTGGCAGGGAGGGGGATACTTATCCATGCCAGATGTATGTTGTTTGGTTCTCTCAAACCCATCAATGGTGCATGTGGACATATATGCTGTGGTTACATTCCCAGTTCCATCTACAGATGTATGTCCATATATACCTGTATTGATATATATGTGTTCACCTTTGACAGGGAGACAATCATTCCTTCAAACGGCCCTTTTTGCAAACTGAAAGGACTAACCCATCATTTCTTACTGCACCACAGTTAAAACCACTGCACTTCTAAAGGGACCTTCGCTGACTCTCGAACTGGAAGTTGGAATACATATCGTAATGCCAGGGGACATGCCCCACTGCATCTCCCCTCTGGGGGGCTGGGCCCCCCCACACCCCCCTACTGTGATATACTAACTCCTAGTTTGCACTACAGTGGGGATAGACAATTATTCCCCATCCCAGCTATAGTGGCTTCTGCAACCAAATTGCCTAATCTGCAATGAGCAAATGCATAGTGACATTCTCTCATTGCACATTTGATGCATGTATTGTAAGATTTTGCAATGTTGAGAACATACTTTTGGCCTTCCAGCTTTTGGATACATGGATTTTTCCCTTTGAAAGGTGAGCCATATATATGCTGACAAATATGCATTCCTAGTGCTGTATATATGTGGACATGTGGATATATACATATATATCTATGGATGTATGCGTATCTATGTATATATGTATTTATTGGCTTTTATATATATATATATATATATATATATATATATATATATATATATATATATATATATATTTCTATACCTATATCTACATACATGGATATGATATATCCATTTAAAGATGAATATATATATATACACACACAAACACATCTACATGGCAGAATACATTCCCTGTAGTGTTGTATACCTGGGCTGGATGATATGTATGTGAAAACATCATGATTATGCATATCTGCCATGGCTTAGTGGTAAATCACTTTGTGTATGGTGTCCTGGTTTTGAGCCTTGCAGGAGCTGTTTATTTTGCTGCTGGGCAGAACACAGCCCATTGGATACAGAGTGAGTAAGGCACTTTAAAGCAGTTGTAAGCGGGTTTGTGTGGGTTTGCGTGATGGTAAGCACTGCTAACCTGCGGTTACATTTTCATACACTCAGCTTCTAAATTGCTTAACCTGTGCAGGCAGTGCTTAGCTCCGTGCAAACCTGTGCAAACCTGCTTACAACTGCTTTAAGGTGCCTTAATCACTCTCTATCCAACGGGCCATGTTCTGTCCTGCAACAAAATAAACAGCTCTTGCAAGACTCAAACCAAGGAGCCTGAACACATTAGACAAAGTGATGTACCACTAAGCCATGACAAGTACACAGATAATCAATATTTCAGAAACATATCAGCCAGTCCTGTCATGCAACAGTACAGAGAATGTATACCGACATCTAGATGTCTGCGTGTGTAACTATATTGCAACCTTAACAGATACAACATACCCATATATGTATAGATATACATATATATAAATATATATGTTGTTTTACTAACTCTATATACATATATATCACTATCTATGCACATATACTTGTATATCTGTTAGCAGAAAAATATATCTATATAGGTATATATGGCCATACATCTGTAGATAGCAATTGCAGATTAACATATAGACCTATGTCCACATGCAACGTTAATGGGGTTGAGAGGCCCCACACACTATACGTCTTGTTCATAGGTTTATAGGTTCATAGGTAGGTACTAGGCTATCTGTCTGAAGGCATTTAGAAGCCTAGCCAGAATGTGTTGGCTTTCGCTGCCCCTTTAGATTAGTTCCCTGTGCCTCTCTCCAGCAGAGCCATTGACATGATCCCTGGGGTAAACTTTCTGTTTCCCATCCACTCATCAAGGTTTCTCTTGAAGAGGGTTAGCGAGGAGCTCTGCCTAATGTAGATTGGAATCTTGTTGCAGAGCATGGGAAGTCTGTGGGACAAGAATCTATCCCTCCAGCATGTCCTATTTATTGTTGTGGTGAGGTTTAGATCCCTGGAGCGTATGGCTCGAGGGGATATGGTTTTCTTTATGTGGAGCATGTCCATCAGTTTTGGGTTGGACATGGCCTTCTTTGTCAGACAGAGATCACCTCTCTAGTAGGTGGTATGCAACCAAGTACAGCTGGAGTTTCTTCAGTCAAGCTGCATAGGGCATCTTCTTGAGGCCAGTGATCCTCTTGGTGAGGTACTTCTGTGGTCTTTCCAGTTTTTGCAGGTGTTTTGTAAGGTACATCCCAAATGGGGCATTGTAACTCTATGATAGGTCTGATGAGTGATGCATAGTGGGGCCAAATGACCTCTTTCGATGTGGATACAAACCCTTTTGTGATTAGGTGGGCTACTTAGAAGGGTTTTCTAACCACTTTCGCAATGTGATTATCAAAGGAGAGGTTACTATCTATTTGGGTCCTCAGATCCCTTATTACATCTTCTGTATTCAGTGGGCTACCACATATGTGGTAGTTTGTGGGTACTTTGGTTTTTCCAAAGGGGATGACTATGCACTTTTTGGCATTTAGCTTGAGGCCATGGTTTTGACACCAGGTATCTGTCTCAGTGAGACCCTTTTGGAGGATGCCTGTGAGAGCCAGAGAGTCAATTATAGCCCCTAGTTTGCAGTCGTCTGCGAACTTTTTTAGCCATAGTCCTGTGCTTGCCTGTACCTCTAAGAAGTATATGCTGAACAGGAGGGGTCCTAGGACTGAACCCTGGGGAATGCCACTTGTAACCGGTTTAGAGTCAGACCTAGCTCCCACAACTCTTACCATGTGGGTTCTGTCCATGAGTCAGTTATCAACCCATCTCATGACGTAGGGGTTTATGTTCAGTCTGGTGAGTTTGTCTATAATACCTGAGTGGGGAATGGGTTTTTACTCTTTTCTATACTAGTTTCCTCCTTCTATTGTATAGCTTGTTTATGGCAGGGGTCCACTAGACTGATTTCCTTTTCTTGGAGGAGTGAGTCTTAGTTTAGTTTGGTATAGCACAATCCATGCATTCTTGTAGGTGCCCTTTAAGTGCATTAGTAAAGGATTTTGCAGCTTGGACAGCATTATCCTTTAGCATGGGGGCTTTGAAACTTCCCACCTCAGTCTTAAGTAACGTGAAGTTTACTTTTGAAAAGTTTTTCACAATGGTTTTTTGACCAGGGGTGGTGGCGGAATGTGGATTTCCAGAGTGATTAGTTTATGGCCAGATCTAACCAGCAAGAGGTTGACCTCCAGTGTGGAGCACCGGTCGCCCATGTTGGTGATGACCAGGTCCAATATGTTGTCACCTCTGGTGGGGGTGCTGAACAGTTGATCCAGGGCATTTGAGTTTATAAATTCTAGGAAATGTTGGGCAAGGGAGTTTGTATTTGAGTAGTTCTCCCAGTTAATGTTTGGGTAATTGAAATCACCCAATATCAGGGTATTTGCTAGGACCTTTATGTTTCCCAGTTATTCCAGGATTGCGGAGTTGGGGTCCTGGGACATGGTGGGCAATCTGTAGCAAGCTATAATTTGAATAGCAGTTTTTCCCATTATTAGTTGCACGTGGATGATCTCTGAAGCATCGTTCTGTGCCACTAACCTGGAAGTGTGGGTATCCCTGATGAATATGGACACTCCCCCACCTTTTGTATTTCAGTCTGGGTTTTGTGGCCGAAATGTATGGTATGAGTTGTAGCCTGGTAGTGTTGGGGTGCTCTCTGGAGCCTTAAACCAGGTTTCTGTTACTGCACATATATTGATTTTCTCCATACTGAGGAGTGCCTCGAGTGCATGCATTTTGAGGTTTAGACTTCTGGCATTGAGTAGCATTAGCCTCAGTTTTTTGTTACTTGTGCTATTTATGGCAGTGGATTAGTCTTTTGAGCCTTGCCTAAAAAAGGCACTATGGGGGTGGCAAGAGCTTTGGCCAGTATTCGAAAGCCTAATGGTGACAGGTGCAAACCATCTTTAGCGAAGCAGCATGGCTTGTCGAGCATGTCATCCCAGGCTGACAGACACTGGATCCCCTTTGAATGACACCAGAAGCTTAGCCAATTGTTGAAATTGATAATTTTTTTTCTCTATACCGTGGTATCATTCTTGGCGAGGGCAGGATGCTACTTAGGGTCAGGGTCATACTGGCCTGGGCTATGTGATCAGAGAGCTCCTCAATGTCTCTTTTCATGTAGTCCAGGGAGGTACGTCTCAGGTCATTCACACCAACATGGACAATGACAGAGTCATATTTGTACTTGTTCTGGAGTGACCTGAGTGCTTGTGTTATGTGGTGGATCCTGGCACGCGACAGGCAGCTAACAGTAACCTTCTCCTTGTTCAGCCTAGTGAGTGGGACGTCAGTATGCCTGACTATAGAGTACCTATTACTAGTGTGTTGGGCATGTTATTTTTCCTTAAGGGCTGTGATTGTGTGGCACACTCGTTTTGTGAAGTATGTGTTTCATGGTTTGTGTTGGGGGGGTGGAGGTTGCTTGGATGTCTGCTTTGGAGGTCTCTGTTGCTTTTGCAGATTTTTATTTAGAGCCTCCGAGTATGTTTTTGTGTATTTATGTGTGTTTTTTGCCAGTGCTGGTTTCATGGGTCTATGTGAGACTGGTGGTGTGATTCAAGTAATTCCCTTCTCCTCTTGACTGCCTGGTCCAGTCTTGGGTTGAGAGAGCTTAGCCTCCAGTTTGGCTGTATAATTGCATCTCTCACATGTATTATACACATTGTATGCATTGTACGAATAGGCATCCCCCCCACAGCCAAACACATGTGCCCTGCAATACACTACCAAGTACTGTCTGCCTCCCATAGGACATGTAATATGTGGAAGCCATCAACATCCTCAGGATACAGATACACAGACACATATATGCAGATACAGATATACATATATATATATATATATATATATATATATATATATATACATGTGACTACACATACACACGCAGATATATGTACAGTAAGATACATATGTAAGAGGTGCACACAATATGGAACAGCCACTATTCCTACAGTTAACACCTCAACAACTGGACACTGTATGGGTGACACATACAGACACTGTATGGGCGACACATACATACACATCTAGCTTATCAGTGGGAGTGATAAGCACTAGGTATTCTATCCTCCATGGGAAGAGTGAGTTTTGGCCCAGAAATTGTAGTTTATTTGGCCATTTGGGCAGTTTTCCATCTCTTTCAACTTGCTGGCTTAAAAGCCTACGTTTGTACTTGTTCCCCGCCTTTCCTGTAACTAGCCTAGTCCAGATACAGATTTTTTGTATTCCAGGACTCTTTGTAAGCTTCTGAGCCCCCCAAGCCTTTCCGTATTGGAGGGAAGCCTTCTAGCTTATCAGTGGGAGTGGTAAGCATTAGGTAGCCTATCTACCACAAGAGGAGTGGTTCCTGGCCCAGAAATTGTAGCTATTGGCCATTTGGGCAGTTTTTTTTTCATCTCTTTCAACGTTCTGGTGTAAAAGCCGCACTTGCGCTTGTTTCACACTTTTCCTGTAACTAGCCTAGTCCAGATACAGAGTTGCTGTATCCAGGACTGTTGGTAAGCTTCTAGCCCCGCAAGCATTTCTGTGTTGGAGGAAAGCCTTCTAGCTTATCAGTGGGAGTGGTAAGCACTAGGTAGCCTGTCTACCACAACAGGAGAGGTTCTTGGCCCAGTAATTGTAGTTTATTGACCATTTGGACAGTTTGTCTGTCTCTTTCAACTTTCTGGTTTAAAAGACCACATCTGCACTTGTTTCCCATCTTTCCTGTAACTAACCTACTGGTAGCACTATAAAGCCTTAAACTGATTCAAACCTTCTAGCTTAGGAGAGAGATTTTGGAGTGATTAAGTATCAGTTTTCTGTACTTTCTTGCTGTATTTAACTGTTTTCCACCTAAACACAGATTTTCCAGGGTTTATTGCGATTTTAAAGCTTGTTTTTTCACATATTGTACTTATTTGACAGCCTGCACTTTTAAAAAGTTGTTTTTTTTGTTTAAATAATTTGTTTAACTGTTGTAGGCTACACACTAAGGTGTGATAGCCTTTTCTGATCGTTTGTAGTCGTTTAGAGCTGTTTTGAGTGTATTTTGTACTGTTTTTGCCTTATCTTTAAAAAAAAAAACAAAAACAAATCTTTGTTTCCCACCTTTCTAAGCTAGTATAGTCCAGTTTTCAGGCTAGTGCGGAATTCAGGGCTGTGATACTAGTTTCTGAATTGCCCATACCTTACTTGGATAGAAGGAAGTTTCTCTGTTCACATGTGAAAGAGGGGAGCTTTGAGCAACCTATCTGTCCCTGGAGGAGTGGTTCCAGCCCAGAACTTAGTAGTTTATTGGCCATTTTGGGCTAATTTCTCTCTCTCTCTTTCATTTCCCTACTATAAAAACCACGTTTGCACGGTTTTGCACACTGGGCAGTGCCGGTTAGCTATGGTTAAATTATTCCCGGCTCCACTAAGTCTACACTTCAGTTTTTCCCTTGAAACTAATCTAACTCTCAACCTAAGCACTCAAAAAGCATCTTACAGCCCAGCACTTGCTCAGACCTAATAGCAAGCAATAATATAGCCAGACACTGATTGCCCAGCAGGGCAAGACTCTTTATTCACCCCTCACCAGCCAAGCAACTAAGCAGCTCACCCTACTATTCAGGCATGACCAAAGGGCAACTTCAGATGCACTCTCCAGTCCAGCTGGTGAATCTGGGTATCCTGAGGCAATATTACAACTGCCTCATGTACACAGACAACCCTCTCCTCCTACCACAAAACACTAACATATGTGAGAAATGCAATTATACAGCCAAACTGGAAGCTAAGCTGTCTCCACCCAAGACTGGAACAGACAGTCAAGAGGAGAAGGTTAACACTTGCACCACAACTCCAGCCGCACACAGACCTACTAAAACAGCACTGGCAAAAAACACACATAAATAAACAAAATCATACTTGGAGGCTCTAAATAAAAACCTGCAAAAGCATCAGAGACCTGCAAAGCAGGCACCCAAACAACCTGCACTTCCCATCACAAACCAGACAACACATAAAACACAAAGTCAGTGTGCCACACAATCACAGTCCTTAAGGCGAAATAACATACTTAACACACTAGTAATAGATGACTCTATAGTCAGGCACACTGAATTCCCACTCACTAGGCTGGACAAGCAGAAAGTTACTGTTAGCTGCCTGTCAGGAGCCAGAATCCGACACATAACACAAGCACTCAGGTCACTCCAGAACAAATACAAATATAATTCTGTCATTGTTCATGTTGGTGTGAATGACCTGAGATGTACCTCCCTGGACTACATGAAAAGAGACATGGAAGAGCTCTCTGATCATGTAGCCCAGGCTGGTATGAACCTGACCCTGAGTATCATCCTGCCCTCACCAAGAATGATACCTCAGTATAAAGAAAAAATGTTCAATTTCAACAATTGGCTAAGTTTCTTGTGTCATTCAAAGGGGATCCAGTGTCTGTCAGCCTGGGACGACATGCTCGACAAGCCACATTGCTTCACAAGAGACGGCTTGCACCTGTCACCCCTAGGATTTCAAATACTGGCCAAGGCTCTTGCTGCCCTCATAGTACCTTTTTTAGGCAAGGCTCAAAAGTCAAACCCACCTCCGTAAACAGCACAATTAACAAAAAACTGGGGGATTATGCTACTCAATGCCAGGAGTTTAAATCTCAAAATGCACACGCTCAAAACACTCCTCAGTATGGAGAACATTGACATCTGTGCAGTAACTGAAACCTGGTTCAAGGCCCAAGAAAGCACCCCAGCACTACCATGCTACAACTCATACCACACATTTTGGCCACAGAACATGGACCGAAACACAAAAGGAGGGGGTGTATCCATATTCATCAAGGATACCTACACCTCCAGGTTAGTGGTGCAGCATGATACCTCTGAGATCATCCATGTGCAACTAACATCGGGCAAATCTGCAATGCAAATTGTGGCCTGCTACAGATCACCCTCCATGACTCAGGACCACCACTCCACCTTTCTGGAGACACTAAAAAATATGAAGGTCTTACCAAACACCCTGATATTGGGCGATTTCAATTACCCTACCATTCATTGGGAAAACTACTTGAGTACAAATTCCCAGGCCCGGCACTTCCTGGAATTTATCAACTCAAACACCCTGGATCAGCTAGTAAACTCCCCTACCAGAGGTGAAAACATATTGGACCTGGTTATCTCCAACATTGGTGATGGGTGTTCACACTGGAGGTCAACCCGTCACTGGTTAGATCAGACCACAGACTAATCACTCTGGATGTCCACACCCCACCACCACCCCCAACTAAGGAAACCACAGTAAAAACTTTTCTAAAGCAAACTTCACCTTACTTAAGACAGAGGTAGTAAGTTTCACAGCCCCCACGCTAAAGGATAACGCTGCCCAAAATGCAGAAACCTTTACAAATGCACTCTATGAGCACCTACAAGGATGGATAGACTGTGCCATCCCTTGCAAAACCAAGCCTCACTCCTCTAAGAGAAGGAAACCAGTTTGGTGGACCCTTGCAATAAACAGGCTATACAATAGAAGGAGAAAACTAGTTCAGAAAAAAAGCAAATCCCAAGAAGCAAAGACATCTCTGATCAGTATCAGTAAGAAACTGAGGTCCCTCATGAAATCATCCAAAGCTAACTTCGAAAGAAAAATAACCAAGGATTCAAAAGATAACCTCAAAGCCTTCTTTAGCTATGTTAAAAATCTAAGTGGCAACTCGCAGATGCACTGAACTAGTGCAAAATAGCACAAAATATACTGAACCTACTGATATTGCCAACATCCTGGCAGATAGATTCAGTGCAAACTTCATCCCCCCTCTCACCTCCAAAAGGGCCCACAGCAATATCGGAAAAGTGTAGTGTCCCAAAAATCACAGACACACATGTGAAAACAGCCCTTTCAAAAACCAAAAACACAGTGTCAGTGGGACCAGATGGTGTCCCAGGCTGCGTCTTGCACGAACTACAGAACAAACTAACCCCCCCACCTAAACACACTGTGCAACCTTAGCCTCTCCACAGGCTACATGCCCATAGAATGGTGCACAGCAATGGTTACTAATCTCCACAAAGGAGGGGCCACAACTGACCCTGATAACTATCGCCCCATAAGTCTGACTAGCCTGGTCAGCAAGGCTATGGAGTGCATCATCATGGAACTCATTAACAAAGACATTGGGAACCTCCAAACACTTGACCTGACCCAGTTCAGCTTTGTTAAGGGCAGATCATGCCTACTAAACCTGGTTGACTTCTTCGAGACAGTCACCAAGGCCATAGATGAAAGAAAGGTGGTTCACACAGCCTACCTTGACCTCGTCAAGGCTTTCAACACCGTTCCCCACTCGGGTATTACAGAAAAACTCACCAGCCTGAACATAAACCCCTATGTCACGAGATGGGTTGCCAACTGGCTTACAGACAGAACTCACTCAGTAAGAATAGCAGGCTCCTGGTCCAACTCTGAACCAGTCACAAGTGGTGTCCCACAAGGCTTGGTCCTGGGACCCCTACTGTTCGGCATATACTTCTCAGAATTACAGGCAAACACAGGAGGACGATGGCTAACCAAGTTCGCCAATGACTGCAAACTGGGAGCAATAATTGACTCTCCGGCTGACACGGACATCCTCCAAAAGGGCCTTACTGAGATGGACACCTGGTGTCAAAGTCATGGCCTCAAGCTAAATGCCAAAAAATGCATAGTCATCCTGTTTGAGAAAAACAAAACACCCATGAATTACCACATAGGTGGCAGCCCCCTTAATGCAGAAGAGGTAATAAGAGATCTGGGGACCCAGGTAGATAGTAATCTCTACTTTGACAGTCATATTGCCAAAGTAGTTAGGAATTCCTTCTATGTGGCCCATCTAATTACTAAAGGGTTTGCATCTAAAAATAAACAGGTTATAGCGCCCATCTACTCATCACTCATTAGACCCATCATAGAGTACAATGCCCCATTTGGGATGTACCTCACAAGACACTTCCAACAGCTGGAAAGACCACAAAAGTACCTCACCAAGAGGATTACTGGTCTCAAACATATGTCCTATGCAGCCTGACTGAAAAAACTGTGGCTGTATTCAGTGGCATATCGCTTACTCAGAGGTGATCTCTCCCTGACTTACAAAGCCATGTCCAACTAAGAATTGATGGACATGCTCCACCTAAAGAAATCCAAGTCACTGCAAGCCACATGCTCTAGTGAACTAAACCTCACCACAACAATAAATAGAACATGCTGGAGGGATAGATTCCTGTCACAGAGACTCCCCATGCTTTGGAACAAAATTCCAAATTACATCAGGCAGACACCCTCACTAACACTCTTCAAGAGAAACCTTGATGAGTGGATGGGTAACAGAAAATACACTCCTGGGATCACTTCATTGGCTCTGCTTGACAGAGGATCAGTTAATTAATCAATGGGGCGGCAAAAGCTGACACACTCTGGCTAGGCTTATAAATGCCCTCAGAAAAATAGCCTAGTACCTACCTATGAACCTATGAACATACTAATGTCAATCATTGTCTGCAACATATACCCATAGAAAGGTCAAAGGAAAGGCATCACACTCAGGCTTGCAGAAATGGGAATCTTTTAATTATGTACTATAACAGTTCTATATGCCATATCATATAGCTGTTCAAATACTGGCAGCCATATAAATGGAGTACTGCAACTGTGAAACAGTTATACTCATCCAGTTGTCTGGAAAGGTTCACAACTGTTGCTGTCCAGGCCAAGCCCTTCACAATGTACAATAGTGCAGACAGACTGGACCACAGGGTACCACACAATCAAAAATATGTACTGCAGGTATGTAGTTCAGCAGCCTCTATCTACACTCTGTACAAACTCCGTAGGAGGTAAAGACATTTTGTGATCAAATGGGTTGTACCCAGTACATAACAAGGCATAACGCACAGAACAGTCTGTATGGCAGGCGGCAGTAGGCTTGCAGTACTCCATGTCATGTAAGTAATAGCAATATAGGTGGAGTATACAGTACTGTACATCCACATACCTTGTGGCAGCTCACCCCTGATACCCCCACATTTTGTAACAGCCTAGGTCATTTATGGTGCTCCCCACCTAGACTCAATAATGCAAGCCCATATACCACTGTTACATACACTGGCCTCTGCAGTGCATAAGGGAGCACATGTGTTGTATATGTGACACCCACACATATATGGCCCCCAACCCCAGTGTATGTGCGGGGGATACAACAGCAGTGGACTAATGGCAGCAATGGTAGTGTGATATACTCACAGCCCACTACAGACCAACCCCCAACAGCATGACATATGTGCAAAGCTTGGTATGTAGAAGGGGACAGAGGCTGGAACACAGGCACATATGTGGAACACTGTTGCCATACACTAACCAAGGTGCTGGTGTTACAGAATGGTCTGCAACATACCCTTAGTCAGGGAATTGGGGTTAAATATAGACATGGATGTAGCCATGTACTGATAGCAGGCAACACACACACTGCCAGTGTAATATCTGACACAGGACCTTTGTGGTGGCTGGACATCACATAATAGGCATACCTCTGTCCAGCAAGAGATTACGCCCACAGTAGTGAGCTATGCAGACAGACTGCATTCCATGGTACACTAGTATGTACACACACACACACACACACACACACACACACACACACACACACACACACACACACACACACACACACACACACACACCCTGTAACACCAGTACTATGCAAAGCATTACACAACTCTACCCACAGTCTGTCTGTAGTTCCTGATCCTCCAACAAATATGTGTCCACTCTGAGTGTGTAGGTTCTCCTGTAAGAGGTATTGCTACCTGCTGCCGGTATCACTAATGCCCACACACAGGACGGATGTCCATCACACAGGAAATGTAAAGAGACCATGCCCACATGCTGTAGTGATTTATAGTTAGTGGTTGCCATGACAGTGGTAATTCAATGTAGTATACATGTAATTATATATATATATATATATATATATATATATATATATATATATATATGGCTATCTGGATAAGTATATGTACATATATTTCCACCATATGTCCTGGACATGGAGTGTAGCTGTACACCACCCCCTACAGTCTCACAGTCATAGTGCAAGGTGATGATAGATATGTATAGCAAGTATATCACTAGACTGTTGCTACTGTCATTGGGATTGTCTTCACAGACATGGTGTGTGTGGATGCTGACATCTGCTTATAACATGTGTGCCATTGGCTACTGACAGACATCCTAAGAAAATCATTGTAAGGTACCGCTGCTAGCATGTAATGCCCCTGTGGAGTGCAGCAGATATATTGGCCACTATATGTGGAACTTTGGACACACCCTGTATAGTCCAGAGGTATACACATGATCCCTTAGTGCACCACATGTGTACCAGGCCTGACAATATGGATGTAGACAGCCATGTAGATGGGTATGACACATAACGACTGGTATACATTTGGCACCATAGGTGTTGGAGTCACACACTCCTGTCTGGCCTGACACATAATGACTGCTGGTACAGGGGTGCCATGGACACATACCACCCACTAGACATTGACATACATCTGTACAGCATCCCACTGCTCTGTCTGACATACATGACATTTAAGGGAGGCCCAGCAGCAGTACATCTGGCAAGTATCTGCACATAACATCCCACTGGTTAAGTACACTAAGCTGCTAGGCATGTAACAATACACTGTGCAGGCTACAGGCAGACTGGCTCAACACTGGCCTACATCTCATATGGGGTAATGCACATGTACCTGCATATATGGCAGGCTCGACAGCCATGTCACAGCACAGGGTTAGATACACCTGTGTGACAGTGCATAATCACAACCAATGTGAACACAGCCACAGCCACATATGGTAAGCTAGCATAATATTACAGTATATGGACTATCTGTTCTACACCATCCTCATATGTGCCACTCACAGAATGACCATACATATACTGGGTTGCTACACAGTTTGTTATGATGGCTGTCTGTGGTATGGGATGCGTGTGTGTGTGTATGGTCCTACAAACATGTACAGCAAAACGGTACCATACAGTGGGGCCGCATGTAACATCTGAGAGAAGGGGAGCTAGAACAATGACATCTACCACAGTCTGTACACAGGCTGAAGTACATATTAACAATACACACACTGCTGACATTCATCATCACTACACAGACCTCAGTGCTGTACAATCATCCACAGAATGTCCAGCTTAGGTCATGAAATATAACCACTACTGTACATGACGTGTAGCAATCTGATATATCACTGGCTTGTTTTCAGATATGATGACAGTATTTATGGTGTACAGCACATATGCACCACTTCATGCACGCCATATGTACAAAGGTTGACAGAGGTGTGGCTGACAGCACATAAACAGGGCCAGTATAGACATGTTGCTGTGATAACCTCATATATTTTCCATTGTAACAGGGTTTGTTGCAACATATGTCCTATGAGGGATATGAAGTCAGTAGTTGTCACGGCCTTCACCATCTACAGATTGCAATCCTCACACTACCTTCTGCATTCTATAGATTAATGCACAGTTGCTAACACATGAAACCATAGGCACAACACTGCCCAGTCTGCAGATGACCCTGCAGATGGAGATTCCTCATATACATGGAACCAACATGAGAGTTATTGCGACATGTACGATAGGGAAATACAGACAAATACTGTTAAACCAACATTACTCCAAATGCAGTATAGCAGCACTTACAGTCTGTAGTCAGGTAAGGCAAATCCCCCTCTTGTTGGTTGCCCTCTTTCCACAGTGTGTATTGTTAGAGGTAAATCCCCAATCCATCTGGGATGCTGTTTGACAAACATCAAATCTAGTTCCAGCTCACAGTGACTGCAAAGGCCCAACACCACCATGATGTTCCTAGGTATTGGAGCGTGTTTCCATGCAATTGGCTATGGAATTGTTACCACAGCTGTTCCACATGCAATCACCTAGGGGAGGGCTGCAATTCATGCAGAGGCCATCATGAGCATCATGTAAAATACATATGCTGCTGCCTAAGCAAGGCAGGTGTGGGTCTCCACATCCACCAAGGAGGGTGTGGAGGAGGCAGACAGAGGCAGATACATGTCAGGGAGGGGTGGGAGGGTAAAACTGAAGCATGTTTGTGTCACACACCTACCAACACAGGGTATCAAACCCCCAACAACTATGTAGTGCTATCACAGTTTGATGCAGTTATTTGATGCACCACATGGGTTACCTGATGTGGAGTACTCAGAACATATATGTGAGGGTGAGTGACATCTGCAACAGGGATATGGTAGATATACGGTAGATGTCGTACATGTGCCTGTCTGCATGAACAGGGGCCAGCGTCAACACAGGCTCACTCATACAGGGACGCACACCCATTGACACACTTGGCAGGGCCAGGAGTGCAAGTCATCAGTAGTGGGATTGCCACAACACATCAATGTGCAGGTATCACATGCACCACACAGGTCATACGGAGGCAGTATGGGCAAAGAGTATGAAGAGATGTCAGACATCGGACAGCATGCTTCAGTATGCCCTGGGGGTTGTAGTGAGTGTGGATTTGGACATACACACCATACAGCACACACACAGACAAACACACAGGGTTCCAGTTCTGACATGCATGGGTACACATCTACATGGGTGTGTGGCGGTCAACTGTGCCAGCAGGCTGTACAAGGGTAGGCAATGGGTATACCATGGATTAAGGCCACATGACAATGGTCTGCATTGTGGCTCAGCCCTGTAGTTACTGCATTTTCCCACACAGGTGGATATTGCATCCCCCATCCAGTCAGCTGTGTGTCTATTGTGTGTGGCCAATGCTGTACACCACATGCCATGTATGTGTTCCTTAGTCCATGACATGGATGGTGTTGGGGATACTGCACCTGGGGTGTCTGGCCCATGTTCTGAACAAAGATTATCATCAGATGTGCCAGTCTTGCCCACCTGTGGCAGGAACTGGTAATGGACAGCATATTTACAGTTCACCTGCATTGATAGCATGCCAACAGCATTCCCCGATGTCAGTGTCATCTGTCCATACAGGGCATGTTGTCAGGCATGGTATGTCAATTGTGAGTCACATGTGAAGGCACCACAGGTGGTGCAGGTGTCCATTGGGGAACATGGTGGAGGTGCACTGTCCGCATGTACGTGCATATTGGACAGATGGGCAGGGTGACATGCCCTCTGTAGCCCACTGCTATCACTGCATAGTTACTATAAGTGGCCAATATGCAGTGCACTAACCATGTATTGGCTGTTACCTAGGCATGTATGTGTGTATGACACATTGGTTGAGTGTGTGCTCTGGGTAATAGTGGGGTTGCTAATTTGGATTTGCTGGCCTTGATGTCACATGTATGGGTATGGCTTTGCACCCCAGTCTCCCAGCTAATGTACACCTGTTATCCTTGTATGCTTGACATTGTAATATATGGTAGGGCCACCATAAAATTAATGAGCAAAACCCCTTCACATTGGCTACACACTCACCTCTACACAGGATACTAGTTACACACACATGCACACACACACACACACACACACACACACACACACACACACACACACACACACACACACACACACACCTGTCATGTTTGGGAATTGAACTCAACTACCTCACTAGTTTATTACACTACAGCACTACACAGTTATAGTACACACCATGGACATTACTGGAGTACTTCTTCCCCAAAGGTGTATTTCACAGTGACTGACATCAGCAGGATTACCAAAGTAGGGCATTTCACCTGTACTGCGAGTGACTAGCCTAAAATGCATTGCTCCCCACACAGACAGTGAAACACACACAAAACATCCCTAACTGTCACGTGTGGGTATAGAACCCCTGACCAAGGCCTATATCACACTACAGCATGGAGCAGTTATAGGTTGCACCACAAGGATTACAGGGAGCTTTCTCCTCAAAGTTGTATTTCACAATGAATGACATCAGCAGGATTGGCAAAGTAGGGCATTTGAATTGTACTGCAAGTGAGTAGCCTATGATACATTGCTCCATACACAGACATTGAAACACACGCAAAACATCCAGAACTGCCATGGGTGGTGATGGAACCCTACCACAGTTCTAAATCACACTACAACAGTACACAGTTACAGGACAGATGTGCTACAGACATTACTGGACTATGACTCTCCCAGAGGTGTATTTCTAGGTGAGTGACATCAGCAGCCTTGCCAAAATTGGTATATGAATTGTACGGGGTGTGAGTAGCCTAAAAAGCATTGCTCTCAACTCAATAAAACACACACAAGAACACAATTGCCAGATCTGGGGTTAGAACACCTACCTAACTACTTTATCACACTACAGCAGTACAGAGATTACTGGGCGATGATTTCCCCAGAGGTGTATTCCTAGGTGAGTGACATCAGCAGCCTTGCCAAAAGTGAGTATATGTATTGTACGGGGTGTGAGTTGCCTAAAAAGCATTGCCTTCTACTCAGTCAGAAGCACACACATTCACACAGTTGCCAGGTCTGGGGTTAAAACACCTACCGAACTATTTTATCACACGTCAGCAGTGCACAGTTACAGGACACACTACAGAGATTACTGGGCTATGATTTACCCAGAGGTATATTTCTAGAGGAGTGACATCAGCAGCCTTGCCAAAGTTGAGTATGTGAATTGTATGGGGTGTGAGTGGCCTAAAAAGCATTGCTCTCTTCTCAGTCAGACACACCCACATTCACACACAAGCCAGGTCTGGGATTAGAACACCTACCTAACTACTTTATCACACGATAGCACTATGCAGTTACAGGTCACGCACAGAGATTACTGAGCTATGATTTCCCCAGACGTGTATTTCTAGGTGAGTGACATCAGCAGCCATGCCAATGTTGTATATATGAACTGCACGGAGTGTGAGTAGCCTAAAAAGCATTTTTCTCTACACAGTCAGAAACCGAGAGACATGCACACAAACACACACTTACACAGCTGCCAAGTCTGGGGTTAGGACTACTACCTAAATAGTTTATCACTACATCAGTACGTAGTTATAGGATGCACCACGGGGATTACTGACCTACAACTCTCCCAAAGGTGTATTTCACATTGGATGACCTCAGCAGGCTTGTCATGATACTGCTATGGGGAGGGCGGTGTGTGCATGGGCCGTAACCCATTCATGTAGGGGTTGACATGCCGCATGCAGACACACACAAGGTCATATGCCACAGGAACGTGTATACAGCTACTAGGTGACTACTTCCTTGTACAGTCATGTTGCACAGCTGGCATGTGCAACATGCCGTCATGCTGATAGATACTGGTGGCTAATATCTTCAATGAGTGACACCTGCACCTCATGTGTTTGGAGCCCTTTGGCTGTGTGCTGGGTGGGACAGGCCAGATGGCTCATTGTCACAGTCACCCTCTTCAACACATCTATGTCCATCTACCTTTGGCTTATTATAGTGTGTTGTCCTTACATATATGTCTGTATTCCTATCCACTGTGTGTGCAAGGCAGGAGTGGTGCATACTGACACGTGTCTGCACTAAGAACTGCAACTACCAGATATGTCTGGTCCACTAGTGTTTGCTGACATGGCCTTCATGTTTTTAAGTGTGTGAGCATGCCCAGTATGGCCATCTATATTGCATGTGCGGATCAAGTCCAGGTAGTTTGTACTGTGGTGCTGACCTTTGTGTTGTACACCGACAGGTAGCATGCTGTGTCTGCAGGGTATACATCAGTCATTTGACATTGACTGTTCCTACATTTCCGCATAGCGGGGGGGGGGTCACTTGATTGTTTCTACATTTCCACACAGGGATGGGGGGGCTCATCTGACTGTTACTATAAGTGTACATAAGATGGTGGGGCACACCTTACGCTTTTACACATTTGCTAGGACTGTACTGGTATGTCGGGTACACCATTTCTGTCTGTAGTCTTACCTATCGTGCTGGCTAGAGGCATACCAGTGTACTACAGGTCTTAGCTTTCACTACCTACATATTAGTTTCTGACTTCCTAGCCTTCACAACTTACATCCAACTGGCTGGCCTGCTGTAGTCTGTCTGTGTAGGCCTGGGGTAGGGGTTACCCATGGGGCTCATTCAGAGGCCATAGTATAGCATTTGTTTGTGTTTGTCTACACCTATCCTGCTGGTTGTGACTGTTGTTGGGTATGTGCCCCTCCAATGGCATGTGTGAGCCACTTACCTTGTGGGTGTTCCAGTATGGAGGGTGGTGCTGCAGGGCTGCCTGTGTCAGATGCACATAGTACACTCCCTATACATGGTTGAGCACAGGTAGTGTCATGTTTGGGATCCCTTTTACTGTATGTGCAAGTTGGAGAGAGGTGCCATTCACTGGGTCCCTACTGTGTCAGTGCATGTGCTATGCATTCCCTCTTTGCCAAAGCCAGGGCATACTGGGCATGCCTCCATCTGCCTACTGGGGCAAGCTCAGGTTGTTCCTCCTCTGAGTAACTCTGTGCCTGTGCAGGCCTTGGCATTGGTGGGGGGCTGTGTGGCCCTGCCCCATGCTGTTCCTGCTGCAGCTGTTTCCACAGGATCATATTGTGTAGCATGGCACATACAAGGGCAATTTGGGTACATGTAGTTGGTGAGTACTGCAAGGCTCCACCGGATGTATCCAGGCACTGAAACCGTGACTTGATCATCCCAAACACACGCTCTATTATGATTCGTGTTTGTGCGTGTGTCTCATTATGGAGTTTGGGTGTGTGTGCATTTCTGATGGGTGTCATCAGACATGGCTCCAGTGCTTATCCAGCATCCCCCACTAGGTGACCATGTGGGATGTCCCCATTGGCAAATGTCTGGTACAGCTGCATCAGATGCCAGATGTGGGAATTGTGGTAGCTTCCATGGCAGCCAGCACACACATTCATTATTATGCCCTGGGCATCGCACATGATCTGGCAGTTGATGGAGTGGAAGCCCTTGCGGTTGATGTTGACCCTACCCCTCTCAACTGGTGGTGCTTTAATGTGTATGTGCATGCAGTCTGTTGCACCCACTACCTCAGGGTATTCTGCTATTTGGTGGAAGAGACACATATTGCTGGCCAACGCCTCACGGGTGATGGGGAAATATATGTGCTCACTAACATGTGCTGACATGGCATCCAGGAACTGGTTTAGTACCCTGAATGCTGATGCCTGTGAAATCCCCATCATATCCCCAATTGGCCTTTGGAAGGTACCTGTAGCTAGTATTCTTAGGCCTACACATACCTTGGTATCCACTGGGATGGGTTCCTCTCTGTTATTTCTGTGTGTCAGGCATGTCCGGCACAGCTCAACAATTTGCTGTAGGAGGTCCCTGTTCACCCTATAGCAGTCCGCTATCTCCAGCTCATGTAGCCCTTGGTAGGTTACCCTGGGTCTGTACACTCTTCTCCGTCTCCTCAATGTGGATTGTTCAGCAGCATTCACATCCTCACCACCCTCAGCCTCTTGCACATGCTGGTTTATGATAGCAAAAGCAGCCCCTAACATTTTTTCTCTTGCTTTCGTTTTGTAAAATTTCCATGTCTGTTTATACCTGTGGTGCAGAGCTTTTGGGAAAAACAAGGGGGAAAGGTGTTTCCATAGTTTATAGTGGTGTGCTGGGCTGAGCTGGTCTGCTGCCTGTGTAATTGGCTGATTCTGATACATTTCACCTGTCAGCTAAGCTAGTTCTCCTTGATTACCTTCCTACTGCTGTTTTCCCTTCCCATTACCTCCCTGTTTAAGCCCGTGTGTGCACCATGCAAACGGAGTACTCAAATTTGCACAGAGCTGCTTTTTCCTGGTTTAACTTCCTTTTTCTTCCTGTAAAACCCGGTGTGCAGTGCGCACACCTGCTTACACATTGTAAAGAGTGCTAGGCAGGTTTAGACACTCCCCAGCTTAGCTGTGCTAAGTTAGGAGCAATTCCGAGCCACAGGTCTCCAATCCATTTACAGTATGGCTGACACCCCCCCCCCATGATGTCATTAATATCCTAGTCTTGCACCCAGCTATTTATACTCTTACACTCTTGGGACCTGCCTCACCACCCTGGAAAAATCTGGGATTCATTAACCTCTCCCTCATTTGTATAGGATTGCCTGCTAATGCATAGTTACATGTCCCACACTGAGCCTCCCCCATTAGCAACCATTACTCACTGGCCAGGTTGTCTTCTGCCTGCCATTGACTTGCATGGCAGAATACTGATTTTAGTTATAATTCTTATTTTAGGTTTATTTTATTATTTTCCCCCCGACCCCTTTGCGTGCCACTGCCCTATGCTTAAACAGGTGAGATCAGTGGAAAAAAAAAATAAAAGTTCTTTTTTTTTTTAACAGTTTGCAATGCCAATGGCCTTCTACTTGGTCATTGGCATGCTTCCTCAATGATATCAGCCTTTATTTGGAGCTGTCATAGCTCCGTTTTGTAGATTGCAGAAATGTACTCGGTTACTAACTGAGTACATTTCTGCACACTGCACTCGTCCCGCATGGACAGCTGCCAGCTTCCTGGATCACATATTACCCTCATTTGCTTGGTTTTCACCTGCAAATGAGGGTAATTTGCATACAGGAGCTCAGTCCATGCCGGATTAGTCTAAGAGCTCACAGGCACATCCAGGGAGCTCGTTCCTGGATCACACGTCGGCCATATTGCCGAAAATAGCTCTTAGACTAATCCTGCACGTTCTACAGGGCTTTGTAAATCCAGGGGGAATGTGCCATCCTGGTGAAATTTTGTATAAACAGGGTCCAACTTGTGAAGGTACTCACCAATATTCGAGGATGAATTCAGTTCCAGCAATACTACCCTCTTTTGCTTGCTGATTTTACCATCACTCCATTCAGACCCCTGTAAGAGAGGTAAGATTAGATGGATAACAACTTTGTTTTTTACATAAGATGTCTAAGATTAGGCAATAAATACTAAGACTAGATGGTGACTTGTGATTAAAACTTTTAAGTGCATTCAAACAAATACTGCATTTCTAGTAGAAGAGTTAACAGTAGTATAAATATTTTTGAAGGCATGGAAGAAGCAGGTTCTTAACTTTGAAAAGGAACTTGGTAACAAACATTGAGAAAATTGAGTAACAAGCACTTAACATGAAATGACCTACTTCTGCATCCTATTAAACAGCAACAGGTTATAAGAAACAATGAAAGTGTGGTAATTTACATAGTGAAATGGATAATAATTAACTTAAAGAATGCTGTTTATAATACCTATTTGTCTAGTAATAATGTTATATTTTACTA